>NC_133120.1:84826150-85124790 GCF_033568475.1 Henckelia pumila
TATTTTTAAAAAAATAATAATAAATTATAAAGATATTATGTAACACCCGGTATTTTAAATACGTAAATCCGCATGCATAATTAGGGTATTTAATTATTTAAATTTGTGATTTATGGGTTAAATAATTATGTGAATTATTTGTGCATGATTTAATTTATTTTTAAGCATTTAACCCATAATTAATGATTTTTATGATTTTTAGTATTTTAATTATTTTATCGCGTAGACGGGACCGTGGACGGACGAGATGACAACTTTCTAGCCAATTAATTTCATAAGCCTTTTTAGAGCCCTAAAATATTATTTTGAGTTTTATTGCCTCAAAATTTTTAGTATTTAATTTTATATAATTTTAGGAGTCCATTTTATTCAAAATAAGCCAAAATATTGACTTTTTAGTATTTTTAAAATTCCATTAAATTGATATTTCGAGATTTTAATATATTTAAGATATTTATCAGATTTATTTTCTTAATTAGATTTTTTTTAAGTTATATATTTATATATTAAAATCCTTAGTAATATATTTAATATCCTAAAAACCTATTTTATTAAAAACAAAACCTAATCTACCCAAACCCCACGCCCAAAGCCATCAGCCGCCCACCCCTACTGATCATCATCTTCCTCAACCGAGCAGCCCCAAGGAAGAACACCATAGCCACGTTTTTGAAGGTCCAAAGCAAGTCATCGTCGTCCCGTCGTCCCGTAATCGTCTCACGCACGTTTTTCTCTTCAATTTTGGTGAAAGGCATGATTTTATTCCATTTTTTTGTACCTATCAGATATTATATTGTGTGGATTGTGTATGCATCAAAACTTTCAAGTTTATTTCAGAAAATGGTTCGGTTGTTCGGTTTATGCACAAGGTTTCTTGTTTTCCTTTTTCATGTTCACGTTTTCAGGTCCACCATGGCTGGTATGGCTGTTGGTCAGGGTTTTAGGTAGTGTGAGGAGGGTCTGGACCGAATGGCTCGAGTGGCTCGAGCCAAACGGCCCCAGGAAGTCGGCTGGTGCGGATTGGGCTCCCTTGTTGCGCAGGTTAGGGTTTTGAGAAGGGGGGGCTCAGCGAGTTGGTCCAGGCTGCATGGGGCTGGGGCTGGGTCAGGTCAGGTCCGCCCAGACGTGGGCTACGTCTGTGCGGCGGCGCTCCGGCCAGTGGCGGCCGGAGCAGGCCGGCAGCAGCCAAGGAGTGGTTGCTGCTCACGGCCGCAGCCGAGAAGGGATAGGGCGACGGGTCTTAGGGTTTTCAGTTGAGTTCGGGTCGGGTATGTGGTCCGGGTCGGGTCAGTAGGGTAGTGGGTCGGGTTAAGTTGGTCCGGGTCCGGGTTGGTGGGCCGGGCTCGAGTCTTTTTATTTTTAAAGTATTTTATGAATTAATTGGTTTTTGGGCCAATTAATTAGAAATAAAATTATTTGGACTCCCAAATAATTTTATTTAGGTTTTAAAATTTTAATTAAGTTAGTCCATTAATTTTATGGGCTTTTGAGCCCATAAAAGTTATTGGGCCAGTCTTTGGGCTTTTGGGCCCATTGGGCCAGTTTAAGTTGTTATTGGGCCTAGAATATTTTATGGGCTTTAAATTATTTTAATTGGGCTTAGAACAATTTTATTGGGCTTAAGTATGTTATTGGGCCAGATTTAAGTAATTGGGCTTGAGTGTTAGGGCCAGCAGTCCAGTACAATCCATGAAAAATTTGCATGTGTCCTGATTATATATTTAATTATTTTTATGCATTGAAGTTATTTTAATATTTATATGTTGGTAAGAAATTAAATTAAATATATATGAAGGACACACATTTTATTTAAGTACATGCATTCATGAAATAATTTTATGCATAATTAAATGTTTAAGGTTGCGCAATAATAAAATATTTTATGTTGGAAGTTGAAGTAGTGTGACAATTTAAGGGGGATTCGTCCCCATATGTGAACTATTGAAGGGCAGTTTACTGCCAATTTAAGAGGTGATTCGTCACCGCCACGTACGTTGGTTTTCACGCTGATCAGTATTTAATGTATGATTTAAGGTTACACTACGGATACAACCATGCGATGTTAGAAAATTATTTGCTCAACGATATTTATGTATTATGTTATTTAAGTTAATTTAAGTTATGATATGTTATGATATTTAATGTATTAATATTTAATTGTTTTAAATTATTTTAAGCCCTTGTTATGTTAGCATGTTGGGCCTCTAGGCTCACTACACTAGTATGGTGCAGGTGAGTTCGTAGAGGAGGATGTAGCTTGTAGTAGCCCGTAACCAAAATCAGTAATTAAGAAATTAATCATAATTACTTGGGTAGAGTTCGGAAGCTCCGAACAGGATCGGAAGCTCCGAACGATATTACGTCAGGCATGACGTGTGGCAAGATCGGAAGCTCCGATCAGGATCGGAAGCTCCGATTACCCCTATTCGGAGTCAACAAGTGATATTTTGACACGTGGCAGATCAGGATCTTCGGAAGCTCCGATGACAGGATCGGACGTTCCGATCGAGGTTCGGACGTTCCGATCAAGGATCGGAAGTTCCGATCGTTGTCTATAAATAGAAGGCCGAGGCTTCACTTTCATTTGCCAATTCCGAGTTCTCCTTTCCTTTCTAGTACTTTTGGAGCTGTTTTAGTCTTCTTAGGCTTGGTCCGGAGGTCGGCGAGGCATTCGGTAGTCGTAGCGGAGTTGTGCCCAAGTTCTGGAGGCATCGACATCAAAGGGCTAACGACGGACGAAGGTATAGCTTTTGCTTCCTATAAATATTTAGGAGTATGCAATAGTTTAGTTAAGGTTTTTAGAGCACTTTAATGGTAGTAGTATAATTTGGCAGTGTAGAGCAGACTATAGGCGTGGACCTAGAGTTGGTAGAGCTTGCACTATTTTGAGGTACGAAAGTACTGTTCGAGATATCCTGACTGAGTATGCATGTATTATGTGACTGCATGATTTATATGCCATGATATTATGCTGCATTCATTTGCATCTTGCTGTATCTCTTTCGAGATGTCTGTTAGTAGGGTTGTACCCTATCCTGTTAGTGGATGGACTTCCATCGATTTGGGTCCGGCGTATCCACAGTTATCTCGGTATGGGAGCCACCTCCTGAAGCGACGGCACATCGTGCTACATACCAGGGCCCGGTCTCTCTCTGTTATCTGATCCTTGACCTCGAGTCTTTAGGGAGTTCACTTTGCATGCATGTATACTCATACTCTCGCACTGAGCGTTTTATGCTCACGTCTCGTACTCTGTATTTTTTGGACACCCTATTTCCATGGGGCAGGATTGCGATTGGACGAGGAGGGTGGATCCAGGAGGGGCTAGTCAGTGGTTGGCCAGCTGGAGCTTCGCTTAGGTTTTATTACTGTTGTTTGGGTTTATACAGCTATTCGATTTGGTTGTATATTATTGGATAAATTACAGATTCCTTTTTGTGGGATTGTATATTTTGTTTATGGATTCCGCAGTTTTATTCTGATATCTGTTTAATTAAGTAAATTGCATGCATAAGTGTCTGTTTAGTAGGTGATCCGGGTAAGGGTCACTACATTTATGGTATCAGAGCATGCAAAAGAATTCTTGGGATTTAGTCTCATCTTGAGGTATTTTTGTAGATGTCAAATCGTGACGACCAGAGTTCTCATGGCAGTGTTGGTGGGCGTTGGGGTGATGCCGACCGGGAGCCTCGTCGAGAACGGCGTCATCGTCACCATGACGACGAGCGTTTCACTGTGCTTCGATTCTTAGCTATGGGTCCTAAGCCCTTAGTTGGAGGTGAGTCTCCGGAGGATGCGGAGAACTGGTTAGACCGCATGGAGATGACTTTTCAGACTTTCCAATGCACCGAGGAGCAGAAGGTGGAGACCCTTGGCTATCTTCTAGATGGGCATGCGCGCAGGTGGTGGAGGTTTACTTCTGCACCTTTTGTTGCGGCGAGAGGAGTGGCCACCTAGGCCGAGTTCCGCACAGCTTTCCAAAAGCGGTATTTTCCTCCTGCACTCCGTCAGTCGAAGGCAGGCGAGCTACTGAGTCTGCGACAGGGAGCCATGTCTATCGATGAGTATCAGCAGAGGTTCTTTGATCTGCTATCCTATTGTCCCGAGATTGCTGATAGCTCAGAGATGAAGTATAATCTGTTCCTTCAGGGCCTTAACCCTGAGATCCATGACCGTGTGGCGGTTGGCGACGACATGTCCTACGAGGGTTTGGTGAGCCGTTGTCACCAGGCGGAGGACAGCATTCGGCGGAACAGGTCTTTCCCTCAGTCGAGGCCTGCTAGTTCTTTGGGTCCCCGTGCCCAAACTTTCAAGAAGTCTGGATCTTCTTCTTCCTCTGGTTTTGGAGGTGTTGTCCGTTACGGTAAGAAGGACAAGTGTGATCACTGTGGGAAGAACCATCCATCCGACAAGTGCCGTAGAGCTTCTGGAGCTTGTTTCCATTGTGGAGAGACTGGTCATATCCGGAGGGATTGTCCACTGTCTGGGGGAGGTGGTTCTGGTTCTGGTTCAGGATCGGGTTCTCAGGCCACCGTACAGCAGAGGTCGCAAGGACAGTCTGCTGGGAGTTCTCATTTGAGGCCACGAGCTTCTGGCCAGGTGTTTGCCCTGAGACATGATCAGGCTGTGGAGGAGAATGAGAAAGTCATCGCAGGTACATTTTTGCTTTATGGTATACCTGCTCTTGTACTTATTGACACTGGTGCATCTCATTCCTTCATTTCTGCACGTTTTGTTAAGATGCATAAGTTACCATGCATTGCACTAGACGTAGTGATGTCTGTTTCTACCCCGATGGGCCAATCTGCTTTGGCTAAGCGTCTAGTGATGGGTTGCCCTTTAGAGTTCGAAGGGAACATTCTGTTAGCGAATCTCATGGTCCTGACGATGGACGACTTTGATTGCATTCTGGGAATAGATATGTTGACTACCTATCGAGCTTCAGTGGACTGCTATCAGAGATTAGTACGCTTTCATCCGGAGGGGAGCGAGAGCTGGTTTTTCTATGGTGAGGGAGCGCGACCCCCGATGCCTTTGGTATCAGCTTTGAGAGCCTGTCGAGCTCTAGAGTCTGGCGGGGAAGGCTACCTTATCTATGCAGTTGATTTGTCCGCTGAGAGTATTGGGATAGGGGGCATTCCTGTTGTGGATGAATTTCCAGATGTATTTTCTGATGAGATTCCGGGTTTTCCTCCTGCTAGGGAAGTCGAGTTTGGCATAGAGTTGATGCCGGGTACTTCGCCTATTTCTAGAGCACCGTATCGTCTGGCTTCGTCAGAGATGCGTGAGTTGAAGAATCAGTTACAGGATCTTTTGGACAAGGGGTACATTCGTCCTAGTGTATCTCCTTGGGGAGCTCCTGTTCTCTTCGTGAAGAAGAAGGATGGGTCGATGCGGCTGTGCATTGACTATCGGCAGCTGAATCGAGTCACTGTGAAGAACAAGTATCCGTTGCCTCGTATTGATGACTTGTTTGACCAGCTGCAGGGCACGTCAGTTTACTCCAAGATTGACTTGAGATCTGGGTATCATCAGTTGAGAGTCCGTGATCAGGACGTAGCCAAGACTGCATTCCGTACTCGCTATGGACATTACGAGTTCCTAGTGATGCCATTTGGTTTGACTAATGCGCCGGCTATATTCATGGATTTGATGAACCATGTCTTCAGGGAGTACTTGGACAAGTTTGTCGTGGTCTTCATTGACGACATCTTGGTGTATTCACGTAATACAGAAGAGCATGTTTCTCACTTGCGGTTGGTACTACAGACTCTTCGAGATGAGCAGTTGTACGTCAAGCTGAGCAAGTGTGAGTTCTGGATGGATAGAGTGGTTTTTCTTGGCCATATCATATCCAGGAAGGGGATTTCTGTTGATCCAAGCAAGATTGAAGCGGTACTTAATTGGTCGCGTCCGACGACAGTTGCTGAGATCCGTAGTTTTCTGGGTCTAGCAGGGTATTATCGTCGCTTCATTCTGAACTTCTCTCAGTTAGCTCGACCGTTGACGCAGCTTACCCGCAAGGGTGTGGATTTTGAGTGGTCCTCCGAGTGTGAGGAGAATTTCCGTGAGCTTCGACGGCGGTTGACTTCTGCGCCGGTGTTGGCATTACCGTCAGGATCTGGAGGGTATGTAGTTTACACGGATGCTTCTCTTCAGGGGTTGGGTTGTGTCCTGACTCAGAATGGGCATGTGATCTCATACGCTTCTAGACAGCTGAAGCTTCACGAGGACAACTACCCAGTCCATGATTTGGAATTGGCAGCCATTGTGTTCGCTTTGAAGATCTGGCGTCATTATCTGTATGGCGAGAAATCTGAGATCTTCACCGACCATAAGAGTCTCAAGTATTTGTTCACTCAGGCAGAGTTGAACATGAGGCAGAGACGTTGGATGGATTTGCTTAAGGACTATGATTGCGAGATTAAGTACCATCCGGGAGCTGCTAATCTCACCGCTGATGCTTTGAGTCGCAAGATGCGACTATCCGCACTTCAGATTTGTTCGATGTCTAGTGCGATCAGTGACTGTTGTACTTCAGGTTATACCTTCAAGCATAAGAAAGGTATGCAGAGTATCCAGATATTTGCGATATTATCTGATCCAGCCTTGTATTCGCGGATCCGAGATGTTTAGATGTCTGATTCGAAGACCCAACGTTTAGCTCGTCCAGCTAACGAGGGTAGCTCGTCTGGATTTTATTATCAGTCAGATGGCTTTCTGTGTTTGTCTGGTAGGCTTGTGATTCCTCAGGATGAAGAGTTGCGAGAGGAGATTTTGTCTCAGGCGCATCGCACTAAGTTGAGTATTCACCCTGGGAGCAACAAGATGTACAAGGATCTACGTACTCGTTTCTGGTGGAAGGGAATGAAACGCAGTGTTTATCAGTTTGTTTCGAGGTGTTTGGTGTGTCAACAGGTCAAGGCAGAGCACCGACGACCTGGAGGATTGCTTCACAGTCTGCCTATTCTTGAATGGAAATGGGAGTTTATCACAATGGACTTTGTGACCCATTTGCCGGTATCCTCGAGGAACTGTGATGCTATCTGGGTTGTGGTGGACCGACTCACCAAGTCAGCGCATTTAATTGCCTATAGCCGAGAGTACTCTGTGGATCGCATGGCACGGATGTACATTCAGGAGATCGTCCGACTTCATGGAGTGCCTGTGAGCATTGTCAGCGATCGGGACCCCAGGTTTACTTCTAGATTCTGGGGGAGTGTTCAGCGTGCGATGGGTACTACTCTCAGTTTGAGTACAGCCTATCATCCGGAGACTGATGGTCAGTCAGAGCGCACTATCCGTACGTTAGAGGATATGCTTAGAGCGTGCGTCATGGATTTTTGTTCAGCCTGGCAGGATCATTTGTCGTTGATCGAGTTCGCTTACAACAACAGCTATCACACTAGTATTGGGATGGCACCTTTTGAGGCGTTGTATGGGCGACATTGTCGTACTCCACTCTTCTGGGAAGAAGTGGGGGAGAGACTGGCTGAGGGACCGGAGTTTATCCAGCAGGCGATAGATATTGTTGATCAAATCAAGAAACGGATTAAGACTGCACAGGATCGTCAGGCCAGCTATACTAATATCAAGCGTAGGCCTTTGCAGTTCGAGGTCGGGGAGAAAGTGTTTCTGAGAGTGTCACCTTTCCGCAAGATTCTCAGATTTGGCCTTAAGGGCAAGTTGTCTCCCAGATTTATCGGTCCGTTTGAGATCTTGGAGAGCATTGGCGATTTGGCTTATCGACTAGCTTTGCCACCGCATCTATCCAGTATTCACGACGTGTTCCACGTATCTCTGTTGCGACGGTATGTGGCGGATGAATCTCATATTCTGCAGCGGTCTGAGGTTCAGGTAGACAAGGATTTGACTTATGTTGAGAAACCTCTTCGTATCCTGGATTATAAGGATAAGGTTTTACGGAACAAAGTCATTCCTTTGGTTTTAGTTCAGTGGCAGCGCCGAGGCACTGAGGAAGCTACTTGGGAGCTTGAGGACAGGATGCGTAAAGACCATCCTGAGTTGTTTTGATTTCATTCTTTAAGTTGTATTCAGTTGCAAACCCTGTAAACGTTTGATTTGAATAAAGAATGTTTCTGATTTCTGTATTTTGCATTCGGTACTTAAGATCTGATTTCGAGGACGAAATATCTTAAGTGGGGGAGAATGTAGTAGCCCGTAACCAAAATCAGTAATTAAGAAATTAATCATAATTACTTGGGTAGAGTTCGGAAGCTCCGATCAGGATCGGAAGCTCCGAACAGGATCGGAAGCTCCGATCGATATTACGTCAAGCATGACGTGTGGCAAGATCGGAAGCTCCGATCAGGACCGGAAGCTCCAATTACCCCTATCCGGAGTCAACAAGTGATATTTTGACACGTGGCAGATCAGGATCTTCGGAAGCTCCGATGGCAGGATCGGACGTTCCGATCGAGGTTCGGACGTTCCGATCAAGGATCGGAAGTTCCGATCGTTGTCTATAAATAGAAGGCCGAGGCTTCACTTTCATTTGCCAATTCCGAGTTCTCCTTTCCTTTCTAGTCCTTTTGGAGCTGTTTTAGTCTTCTTAGGCTTGGTCCGGAGGTCGGCGAGGCGTTCGGTAGTCGTAGCGGAGTTGTGCCTAAGTTCTGGAGGCATCGACATCAAAGGGCTAACGACGGACGAAGGTATAGCTTTTGCTTCCTATAAATATTT
Source organism: Henckelia pumila (assembly GCF_033568475.1). Taxonomy (NCBI): domain Eukaryota; kingdom Viridiplantae; phylum Streptophyta; class Magnoliopsida; order Lamiales; family Gesneriaceae; genus Henckelia; species Henckelia pumila. The sequence continues at coordinate 84,834,851 of NC_133120.1, forward strand.
AGGAGTATGCAATAGTTTAGTTAAGGCTTTTAGAGCACTTTAATGGTAGTAGTATCATTTGGAAGTGTAGAGCAGACTATAGGCGTGGACCTAGAGTTGGTAGAGCTTGCACTGTTTTGAGGTACGAAAGTACTGTTCGAGATATCCTGACTGAGTATGCATGTATTATGTGACTGCATGATTTATATGCCATGATATTATGCTGCATTCATTTGCATCTTGCTGTATCTCTTTCGAGATGTCTGTTAGTAGGGTTGTACCCTATCCTGTTAGTGGATGGACTTCCATCGATTTGGGTCTGGCGTATCCACGGTTATCTCGGTATGGGAGCCACCTCCTGAAGCGACGGCACAGCGTGCTACATACCAGGGCCCGGTTTGTCTCTGTTATCTGATCCTTGACCTCGAGTCTTTAGGGAGTTCACTTTGCATGCATGTATACTCATACTCTCGCACTGAGCGTTTTATGCTCACGTCTCGTACTCTGTATTTTCTGGACACCCTATTTCCATGGGGCAGGCTTGCAATTGGACGAAGAGGGTGGATCCAGGAGGGGCTAGTCAGTGGTTGTCCAGCTGGAGCTTCGCTTAGGTTTTATTACTGTTGTTTGGGTTTATACAGCTATTCGATTTGGTTGTATATTATTGGATAAATTACAGATTTCTTTTTGTGGGATTGTATATTTTGTTTATGGATTCCGCAGTTTTATTCTGATATCTGTTTAATTAAGTAAATTGCATGCATAAGTGTCTGTTTAGTAGGTGATCCGGGTAAGGGTCACTACATAGCTCCTACCGGCGGCGAGGACATATGAGCAGACATGCAGTGACCCCGTGACCGTGATAGATGTTTGAGTCACATTGCATGTTTTAATTATGTCAGCATGTTACACTTTTTAATTATTTTTCAGTGGTTGTGGTTTTGAATATTTTATTTGAATATTTTCAGTGCATGCAAATTTTACATCATTTTTCTTATGCAGTATTTTTAATTAAATGTTTGACTCAGATAATTATTTTATTTAAAGAATGCAATTTTTATTTAAGTTATTTATTTATTTATTTATTTATTTTAAATCTTTTTATTCTGTGCATGTATGTATGGGCATATATGTGCATATTTTATTTAGTAAGTATATATATATAAAAAAAAAATTCCGCATATTTATTTATTAATTATAGAGTTAGGGTCGTTTCAGTTGGTATCAGAGCACGGTCCTTGGAGGGGTCATTACTGCTATGCGAGCTCAGAAATCCACGCTACCGGTCTGTAAGTTTTAAGTGTTTATAGCATGTTTTATTTTTAAGAATTTAAGTTAGCATTAATTTTAAACAACTTAGTTATGCATGACGATTTACGTAAAGAAATATGTGGTGGTGCAGAATGCCTCCCAGACCGATGAACAGACGTGGGGGATCTCCACCTACACCTCCACCTCCACCTCCACCTCCGCAGAACCCTCTAGCAGCATTGGAGCAGGCCAATGCGAATATGATGGCAGGGATTACTGCTCTGTTAGAGCAGCAGGCTACTCGCCCTAGGTTGTCCCATGAGGAGGACGTTGCTGAGAGGTTCCAGAAGAAGGGACCCAAGGAGTTTGTTGGTACCACCGATCCTTTGGTGGCTGAGGGATGGATTCGATCTCTGGAGTCCATCTTTGCTTATATGGGGATCACAGACACCGACAGGGTGAACTGTGCGACGTACATGCTGAGGGGTGACGCAGCGCTATGGTGGGAGGGTGCTGCCAGGGGAGTTCACCTTCCTACACTGACATGGACAAAGTTTAGGCATATCTTCTACGCCAAGTACTTCACTGAGGATGTGCGCAATTGCATGATCCGGGAGTTTATGAGTCTCCGTCAGGGGGACAAGACAGTGGTCGAGTATGTGAGCCAGTTCGAGAGGGGGTGTCGCGTTGTGCCTCTGATTTCAGATAGTCCACCAGAGAAGTTGAGGCAGTTTGTGGAGGGTTTGAGGGAGGATATCAAGCATGATGTTCAGCGCCATCTAGCAGATCATTATCAGAGATACAGGTGGTTCGTGATTTTCCGGATGTCTTTCCGGAGGATGTTGCAGGAATTCCACCAGTGAGAGATGTGGAGTTCAGCATCGACTTAGTGCCAGACACCGTGCCTATCTCTAAGGCACCGTACAGACTTGCTCCTACCGAGATGAAAGAGTTGAAGGAGCAGATTCAGGAGTTGTTAGAGAAAGGCTTTGTTCGTCCTAGCTTTTCTTCGTGGGGAGCTCCGGTGTTATTTGTGAAGAAGAAGGATGGCAGTATGAGACTGTGCATCGATTACCGAGAGCTCAACAGGGTCACAGTGAAGAACAAGTATCCACTGCCGAGGATAGAGGATTTATTTGACCAGTTGCAGGGAGCTTCAGTGTTCTCCAAGATCGACCTGTGATCTGGTTATCATCAGTTGCGTGTTAGAGATGCAGATGTGTCCAAGACTGCTTTCAGGACACGATATGGGCATTACGAGTTCTTAGTGATGCCATTTGGGATGACCAATGCTCCGGCGGTTTTCATGGATCTCATGAACCGAGTCTTTCAGCCGTATCTAGATCAGTTCATCATAGTCTTCATTGATGATATTTTGATCTATTCTAGGAGCATCGAGGAGCATAGACAGCATCTTCAGACAGCCTTGCAGACTTTGAGGGAGCATCGGTTGTATGCCAAGTTCAGCAAGTGCGAGTTTTGGCTTGAGCAGGTGGCATTTCTTGGCCACATTATTTCGAGAGATGGGATTTCAGTTGATCAGTCGAAGGTTGAGGCAGTGCAGAATTGGGGTATTCCGAAGAATGCTTCGGAGATTCGCAGTTTCTTGGGTTTGGCAGGATATTATAGGAAGTTCATCAAGGGTTTTTCCTCTATTGCAGTACCCTTGACTTCCTTGACCAAGAAGAATGCGAAGTTTATCTGGAGTTCAGACTGTCAGAGGAGCTTCGATCAGCTGAAGGAAGCACTCACTACTGCACCAGTGTTAGCGATGACAGTACCACACGAGGAGTTAGTGGTGTACACCGACGCGTCTAAACTAGGTTTAGGCGCAGTGCTTACGCAGTGTGGTAAGGTTATTGCGTATGCGTCGAGGCAGCTGAAGATTCATGAGCAGAATTATCCGACGCATGACTTGGAGTTGGCAGCAGTGGTTTTCGCTTTGAAAATCTGGAGGCACTATCTGTATGGCGAGAAGTGCAAGATTTTCACAGACCACAAGAGTCTCAAGTACTTCTTCACACAGAAGGAGTTGAACATGAGACAGCGCAGATGGTTGGAGTTGGTGAAGGACTATGACTGTGACATTAGCTACCATTCGGGTAAAGCTAATGTAGTGGCCGATGCTTTGAGTCGGAAGTCGTCAGTGGTATCATGTATGACTGTACAGTTACCACTACAGAGCGAGATTCAGAGATTTGACTTGGAGTGTTATCCGAGTGGTCATGCACCGAGCTTGTCAGTGTTGACGGTGCAGTCAGTTCTGCGAGATCGGATTAGGGATGAACAGTCTACTGATGAGGAGTTGCAGCGATGGAGACAGAGAGATGAGGCTAGGGGTAACCTCTTGTATACAGTGGTGGATGGTATCGTTAAGTACCGTGGTAGGATGTGGGTACCGAACGTCAATCAGTTGAGAGCTGAGATTTTAGCAGAGGCTCACACATCTCCGTACTCCATTCACCCCGGAAGTACGAAGATGTACAAAGATTTGCAGCTATTGTATTGGTGGCCCGGAATGAAGAGTGACATCGGGAGAGTGGTGTCAGAGTGCTTGACTTGTCAGCAAGTCAAGGCAGAGCATCAGCGTCCAGCAGGACTTCTTAGACCTCTTCCTATTTCGGAATGGAAATGGGAGAATATTACGATGGACTTTGTGGTTGGCTTACCGAGGAGTGCCAGAGGTTGCACAGCGATTTGGGTGATTGTGGATAGACTCACCAAGTCAGCTCATTTCTTTCCGGTGAGGACTACTTATTCTTTGACACAGTATGCAGAGCTTTACATCAGAGAGATTGTTAGACTGCATGGCATACCAGTGTCTATTGTGTCAGACAGAGATCCGAGATTCACATCTGCGTTTTGGAAGAGTCTGCACACAGCTTTGGGGACTAGGCTTTTGTTCAGCACAGCATTCCATCCCCAGACAGATGGTCAGTCTGAGAGGGTGATCCAGGTTCTCGAGGATCTTCTGAGAGCTTGTGTCATTGATTTTCGGGGCTCTTGGGAGACTAGACTGTCATTAGTGGAGTTTACCTATAACAACAGTTTTCAGTCGTCTATAGGCATGGCTCCTTATGCAGCCTTGTATGGGAGGAGATGCAGATCTCCTGTGCATTGGGATGAGGTTGGTGAGCGGATTTTACTGGGTCCTGAGATTGTGCAGCAGACAGCTGACATTGTGACTCAGATTCGAGATCGGATGAGGACTGCTCAGAGTCGTCAGAAGAGTTATGCAGATGCCAGACGACGAGATTTGGAGTTCGCAGTAGGTGATCACGTATTCCTGAAGGTGTCACCTATGAAGGGAGTAGTGCGTTTTGGCCGGAGAGGCAAGCTTAATCCGAGGTATATAGGGCCATTCGAGATCTTGGAGAGAGTTGGCACGTTGGCCTACCGTTTAGCTCTACCACCGGGGCTAGCGGCAGTGCACAACGTTTTCCATGTATCCATGCTTCGGAGATATGTCTCTAACCCGTCGCATGTGTTGGATTTCGAGCCCTTGCAGTTGCCACCAGATCTAGTTTATGAGGAGAAGACAGTGCGGATCTTGGCTAGGGAGGAGCGGAGGCTTAGGACGCGGGTCATACCGATGGTCAGAGTCCAGTGGCTGAATCACTCGGAGGAGGAAGCTACTTGGGAGACCGAGGCAGACATGAGGACTCGCTACCCAGAGTTGTTCGAGTAAGTACTTTAAATTTCGAGGACAAAATTCAATTTAAGGGGGGGAGAATTGTAACACCCGGTATTTTAAATACGTAAATCCGCATGCATAATTAGGGTATTTAATTATTTAAATTTGTAATTTATGGGTTAAATAATTATGTGAATTATTTGTGCATAATTTAATTTATTTTTAAGCATTTAACCCATAATTAATGATTTTTATGATTTTTAGTATTTTAATTATTTTATCTCGTAGACGGGACCGTGGACGGACGAGATGACAACTTTCTAGCCAATTAATTTCATAAGCCTTTTTAGAGCCCTAAAATATTATTTTGAGTTTTATTACCTCAAAATTTTTAGTATTTAATTTTATATAATTTTAGGAGTCCATTTTATTCAAAATAAGCCAAAATATTGACTTTTTAGTATTTTTAAAATTCCATTAAATTGATATTTCGAGATTTTAATATATTTAAGATATTTATCAGATTTCTTTTCTTAATTAGATTTTTTTTTAAGTTATATATTTATATATTAAAATCCTTAGTAATATATTTAATATCCTAAAAACCTATTTTATTAAAAACAAAACCTAATCTACCCAAACCCCACGCCCAAAGCCATCAGCCGCCCACCCCTACTGATCATCATCTTCCTCAACCGAGCAGCCCCAAGAAAGAACACCATAGCCACGTTTTTGAAGGTCCAAAGCAAGTCGTCGTCGTCCCGTCGTCCCGGAATCGTCCCACGCACGTTTTTCTCTTCAATTTCGGTGAAAGGCATGATTTTCTTCCATTTTTTTCGTACCTATCAGATATTATTTTGTGTGGATTGTGTATGCATCAAAACTTTCAAGTTTATTTCAGAAAATGGTTCGGTTGTTCGGTTTATGTACAAGGTTTCTTGTTTTCCTTTTTCATGTTCACGTTTTCAGGTCCACCATGGCTGGTATGGCTGCTGGTCAGGGTTTTAGGTAGTGTGAGGAGGGTCTGGACCGAATGGCTCGAGTGGCTCGAGCCAAACGGCCCCAAGAAGTCGGCTGGTGCGGATTGGGCTCCCTTGGTGCGCAGGTTAGGGTTTTGAGAAGGGGGGGCTCGGCGAGTTGGTCCAGGCTACATGGGGCTGGGGCTGGGTCAGGTCAGGTCCGCCCAGACGTGGGCTACGTCTGGGCGGCGGCGCTCCGGCCAGTGGCGGCCGGAGCAGGCCGGCAGCAGCCAAGGAGTGGCTGCTGCTCACGGCCGCAGCCGAGAAGGGATAGGGCGACGGGTCTTAGGGTTTTCAGTTGAGTCCGGGTCGGGTCTGTGGTCCGGGTCGGGTCAGTAGGGTAGTGGGTCGGGTTAAGTTGGTCCGAGTCCGGGTTGGTGGGCCGGGCTCGAGTCTTTTTATTTTTAAAGTATTTTATGAATTAATTGGTTTTTGGGCCAATTAATTAGAAATAAAATTATTTGGACTCCCAAATAATTTTATTTAGGTTTTAAAATTTTAATTAATTTAGTCCATTAATTTTATGGGCTTTTGAGCCCATAAAAGTTATTGGGCCAGTCTTTGGGCTTTTGGGCCCATTAGGCCAGTTTACGTTGTTATTGGGCCTAGAATGTTTTATGGGCTTTAAATTATTTTAATTGGGCTTAGAACAATTTTATTGGGCTTAAGTATGTTATTGGGCCAGATTTAAGTAATTGGGCTTGAGTGTTAGGGCCATCAGTCCAGTACAATCCATGAGAAATTTGCATGTGTCGTGATTATATATTTAATTATTTTTATGCATTGAAGTTATTTTAATATTTATATGTTGGTAAGAAATTAAATTAAATATATATAAATGACACACATTTTATTTAAGTACATGCATTCATGAAATAATTTTATGCATAATTAAATGTTTAAGGTTGAGCAATAATAAAATATTTTATGTTGGAAGTTGAAGTAGTGTGACAATTTAAAGGGGATTCGTCCCCATATGTGAACTATTGAAGGGCAGTTTACTGCCAATTTAAGAGGTGATTCGTCACCGCCACGTACGTTGGTTTCTACGCTGATCAGTATTTAATGTATGATTTAAGGTTACACTACGGATACAACCATGCGATGTTAGAAAATTATTTGCTCAACGATATTTATGTATTATGTTATTTAAGTTAATTTAAGTTATGATATGTTATGATATTTCTAAGCATGCTCATTCATGTATATGTTATGTATTAATATTTAATTGTTTTAAATTATTTTAAGCCCTTGTTATGTTAGCATGTTGGGCCTCTAGGCTCACTACACTGGTATGGTGCAGGTGAGTTCGTAGAGGATGATGTAGCTCCTACCGGCGGCGAGGACATATGAGCGGACATGCAGTGACCCCGTGACCGTGATAGATGTCTGAGTCACATTGCATGTTTTAATTATGTCAGCATGTTACACTTTTTAATTATTTTTCAGTGGTTGTGGTTTTGAATATTTTATTTGAATATTTTCAGTGCATGCAAATTTTACATCATTTTTCTTATGTAGTATTTTTAATTAAATGTTTGACTCAAATAATTATTTTATTTAAAGAATGCAATTTTTATTTAAGTTATTTATTTATTTATTTTAAATCTTTTTATTCTTTGTATGTATGTATGTATGTGCATATATGTGCATATTTTATTTAGTAAGTATATATATAAAAAAAAAAAAATTTCCGCATATTTATTTATTAATTATAAAGTTAGGATTGTTTCATATTAAGTTTGGAAATCTCACAATTTTATTATAAAGTACTCCATGTGATGTTTCTCACTGGGGTTCGGTTCCGCCCATTACCTGAGCAGCGTTTTGCATGGCGGCCACGTGTCACGATACATGCACAGTGGCAGTTTGTTTAGGATAAAGTGGATCCATACCGCTTCACCATTTTCTTCATTTGCACCCCCAAAAATTCATCACCAGATAAATACCAAATACAATACTATTCTTCCAATACCAAAATCACATACAGGAAGCTACTGATTACGATCACTATCAAATTAATATTAATATCAATTCAAACATGGAGAAGAAGAGTACCAATAAGAAGCATCTCTCCTCCATTGCCAACGACGTCGTCCAGCGTTGTGCCCTGTAAATCTCTCTCTCTCTCCCTCGTTCGTTATTCGTTTCTGCAGTTTAATTGATGATGAATATCCATTGGTTTGTATTGATCGATACGTAATATTCTTAGGTTACATATGTTTGTAAATGATATGGATTCTTTTTCACCGAGAAATGGGATGTGATATATGGTATATATATATAAGACCGCGTGATTTAATTTGTTTCAGGACGCTAGATACTTTGATTGATGCAGTGGTGGAAGATTTCGAGAGAGAATATTGGAGACAAGAAATGGGGTGGTCATATTCGAGAAAGTTGGTAGAGTTTTGCAGCTCCAAAGCGCTTACAATCATGTGCGGTTCTATAGATCATGAGAGGATCAACGATGGTTCCTTTAGCCGCTTCACTTTTGATATGATGCTTGCTTGGGAGATTCCAAGTTCTGAAGAAGAAGAATCTCATACTGTGAGTTTCTTTATTAATTTTGCTTCATTCATTTAATTTCCCTTGCATGATAATAAATTAAATATCTTCATTAAAACAATTAATATATGGTTTCCTAGTGCAGCTTCATTGTGGGTATCTGATATATATCATGCGTAGTGATTCATGCAAGTATTTGTTGAGTTTTCAGGAATGTGTGGCAAAACAGAGAGAGGAGAGGAAAGTTCCTATGGTAGGCAGCCAAGTTCAAGATGATATCCCTCTTTTCTATTCCGATCTCATGCCACTCCTTGTAAGTGAATTAATTGTGGTGTCGTCCAAATTCAAGTTTCCGAGTTGAATGGAGCATGCATGTTAAGCATAATATTTAGAAAGTTAGATGTTTTGTTTTTTTGCTCTTTGATAGGTGGACAGTGAGCCAAGCACCGGAGAAGATTCTTTTGTGTGGTTGGGGACACTTGTTCCTTTGATAGCCGACTATGTTAATGGGAGATTTACGTTCGAAACACTGACGGCACCTACTGGAAATCGACTTCACTTTCCAGCTTACGACAAATTTCTACGGGAAATTCACAAGTAAAATATCCCCTCTCGTCATGCCTTCCTTTCGTAGCATTTTAAATAAAGTTGTTTTAGAGTAACTGGGAATTAATTTGGATGAGTGAGGGGGGGCAGAGTTTATTGATGTTTCTTGGGGGAAATTAAAGGACCTGCGGTTTTGGAGAAATTTGTATATAAAACTTTTTAAATAAAGGGTGGCCTTATTATTAACCGCTGCAGGGCAGCCTGTAGATTTGTTTCTTAAATTTTCTTGATTTTTGTTAGATGCATAAAGCATCTGCAGAAGCAAGATGTTCCGAAAGGGGTAGAGCTAGTAGATGATGAGTTTATACTCCATGTGGAAGGAACCGCGAGCTCGCAGAGAGTCGTGCGTCATATCGGCGGATCAAGTTGGCCGGGTGAGCACATTTGTCTTCGTACTTATACAAAAGCATTTATATGCATTAATTATATGTATAAACCTTAGGTTATCTGCACTAGTTAACAAAAATGTTGGGATGTTTTCTAGGAAGGCTGACTTTGACAAACTATGCCCTTTACTTTGAGGCATCTGGTATCATATCTTATGATGATGCATTGAAACTTGACCTTTCGAAAGATGTCGGGCAGAATGTGAAATCTTCGGCTACCGGCCCGTGGGGTGCTCCTATTTTCGACAAAGCCATAGTATACGAATCTCCGGAATTGTGAGTCATGATAAGTTTACAACACACTATGCTGATTCATTACATGTATCAATTCTCATACCCCTATTACTGTGGGTCATATAGTCAATTTTTAACACAAAAAAATTTTCTTTTCTTTTTCAAGGATTCCACCTTAGATTTTGAAAAAAAAATGTTTATGTTGTATCAGAATCAAGTGTGTATCGGGGTTAACCCAGTTATTCAAGTATATATGGTAAATTCTTGAGTTGACTGTAGCCTATCGATGTTTTAGGCAAGAGGGTGTTGTCTTAGAGTTTCCGGAGATGACAAGCTCAACAAGACGTGACCACTGGCTTGCTCTCGTGAAAGAGGTGATACTACTGCATCGTTTTCTCTCGAAGTTCAAGCTCGAATCGCCGCTTGAAGCGTGGGAGATGCATGCAAGGACAATATTAGGGATTATCCGGCTTCACGCAGCAAGAGAAATGCTAAGGATTTCACCTCCGGTACCCAATCGTTTTCTAATATTTACCTTGCTCGACGAGGTGCCCAAGGGAGACTACGTGCTAGATGAGCTTGCTGACAGTTTGAAAAAGGTTACTAGCGGACATCCATGCAGTGCTAGCTCGATTCTGAGAAATTTGAACACTTCCCGCCCTCCAATTCCTTCTGTTGAGATACCACAAGTCGATGAGGTTAGTGGAATTGTCCAGCCTGAAAATCTAGCATCATTGGAGAGTGCGATACACCAAGCGAGAGAGGAGGCGAAAGAAGTTGAAATGGCTAAAGCTACTGCAGAAGGGCTGAAAGAGGAAGGAATCAGCGAAAGTGCCCAAGTTCTTATTGTAAGTTAGAAACATGCATGTCATGCTAGTTAACGTTAAAAAATTCATTGTCGTACTAGAAACCTCATATTGTTGTTTCAATATATTGATATGAATAACTTTGATGTGTAGGGGCTGCTTAAACCGTTCAAAAGTTTAGTCCCATGGTCTCGAGAAGTTATTTCGTGGGAAAGGCCTGGAACGACTTGGATCATCATAATTACCACGCTCGTAATCGTCTACAAGTAAGTTTTCAATAAATAGGTAATACTTTGTCACGAGTCTCTTGGCCTAGTATCACCATCTGTCCCAAAAATGGGTATATGAAAAAAAATGAAATGTAATGTTTTCCAAGCTGCTAAGATGTTTGGATTCTTGGTGCATGTCTACGCACGTGTGAAGTTAAAACTATGAATTGTGTTATATTGAAATGTAGAGAGTGGGTTGGCAAGGCAATATCAGCTTTCTTGTTGTGCGTGGTCGCAAAGATGGTGTGGGCAAGATGTTGGGGGATTCCCGCGAAGCAGGACAAAATCGTTATACGCACTGGATCCGATCAGACAACAATGGAGAGCATAGTGTCAGCTCAACATGGTTTGAGAAGTTTGCATGAAATGATGCAACAAGTGAACATAACATTGTTGAAAATTTGGTCCTTGTTGGTCTCAAGAACTCCAAAGGTACGATAAAAAGATGAAAATGGTTTTGAATATCACTGTATCAGTGCCTTTTAACTCAATACTTGTTGTCGCGCGTTTTGGTTGTGCAGCATACCAACACGGTGATGATCTTTATGACCGGATTGGCCCTTGTACTAGCCGTGGTTCCGTTCAAGTTCATCTTGATGGCGATCGTGTTGCATGGCTTTACGATAAACTCGAAATTGGGTAAGCATTTTCAGAGCGAACAAGGGAATCGGCGTTTGAGAGAGTGGTGGGATTCCATCCCGGTCATTCCAGTGGAAGTTGTGGACAAGGATAAATAAGGTGGTCTCTTTTTTTTGTAGGCAGAGGTTGCCCTTTTATTTGATCTAAAGATATAGAGACATTTTCTATGCCGTATAATATAAATCTATGCCACAAAATGATCTGTGTATCTGACGGTATAGCAAAATTTCAAATTTAAATTCAATATCTTAGTAAAGTTCGCTTTCACAATTTAAATTTAAATATTAACATAAGAAATATTAGACTCACACAAAGACTACCTACGCACTGCGCACAATATTGTATATATGGTCATTTATAGTCGTAAATTGAGTTTTTCAATCTAAATTTAACATAAATCATTAAAATATTTTCATTATTCTATCAAGTAAAGATGACTTACATATATTGATCTCAACATACACTTTTAGATGAGCTGAAATACTATTTTTTAAAAAAATTGGGTGAAGGTAGGGGTGATTGATTAATTGGTAAAAATCAATTAAAAATCTGAATTGAATTAACCGCGCGCTATTGAAATCGAATTAATTGAATTATCTTTAGGTTAATCAAATCAAACTAACATTTTATTAAAACCGATTGAACCGAATCGGATTAAATCGGTTAATTCAGTTTTACCGAAATAATGTTCATACTTAGTTGACGGTACTATTACAATTTTTCTTTATATTATATTGAATCAAACTTGGAGAAAATAAAGCATCATGCATGTCGAAATTTTGTAAAGAGCTCAAAATCGAAGTGCTTCACATGTTCATATTTTTTCTCTCTCTCTGAACAATTTATGTAAATTAGCAATAAATGCACCCACTAATGTGTATGTAAAATAGATGTTATTTTTATTTTTATTTTTATTTTTTGTGGGTAGATTTGGTGTAAGGTTAATGGGATAATGGATAGGAAATAGAGGAGATGGTAAAATCGGAATAAAAGTTGGTGTCCTCTTGAGAGCAGTTTTTAAGAGCCTCTCAACTATTCTTAAATAGGGAAATGTTACATGTACATGGAGGGTTTCACATTGAGTTACACGCTATACATGAAATTACAAAATTATCCCTTAACTTGATTTGAAAAAAATCTTTCCAAAATACATTAATGATATTTATGTAATTTCAAGTGCAACGTGTAACCCAACGTGTAACCTCCCGTGTACATGTAGCATCACCCTCTTAAATAATAATAACTAGTAAAAAATGCACACATTTTGTGTGTGTAAAAGAGAATTTTTTTAAAGCAAATCATAGAGTTAGCGGAAAGTTTTTAATGAAATATTGGTTAGAAAAGGGTGATTTTGGAATAAATTATTTTGATGTTCTCAAGGTAGTTATTCTAACATACTCATCTTTAATAATATAGATAGATAACTAGGGAAAATTCACACATTTTGCGTGTGCAAAAGAGAAGTTTATTTATTTTTTAAAAAATCAAAATATGGAGGGACTGGAAGGTTTTTAGTTGGTAGTTAAGAGTAAATATGAAATAAATAAAGTTGATGTCCTCAAGTTAATTACTATAATTGACACATCTTTTATATATAGTATAGATGATGATGATGATATAATAATAATAATAATAATAATAATAATAATAATAATAAAGATTTATTTTTCCTATTTAATAATAGGTGAACTCCTTATAAAAACTACTTTGGTCTTGAATGTAAAAATCCTAAAATAGCCCTCAAATTTATTCAGTGTCGAATTCAACACTAAGTATAATAATGTAAAAATGATTACCCCAATTATAATATCATATCCCCACTTTTTCAAACTTCTGAAGGTCACTCCCCCCAAATTATAACCTTCTATCCCCATTTTTTACAAACATCGTGTTGATTATTTAAATTATTTATTATAAGATTTATCTACTATATATATATATATATATATATATATATATATATATATAAATTCTATATTATAAAAGATGAGTAGATTATAGTAACTATCTTGAGGACACCAAAATAATTTATTCCAAAATTACTCTTTTCTACCTAATATTTCACTTAAAGACTTTCCACTAACTTCATGATTTGCTTTTAAAAAAACTTTTCTTTTACACACGCAAAGCGTGTGCATTTTTCACTAGTATTATATAAATATTGAAATCCATTTAGAAACTATTTTGGTCCGTTTGACGACACCATTATAAATTTATAATTTTAACACTAAAACTTACATTATACTTCATATAAATTATTGGATAAAATGGTAAAAACACACAATTGCATTTTCACTCTCACTATCAAAAATCATCTACTATCTATCTCTTACTAAAATTAATTAACTTCATTATATTTTTCTTTAATATCAACATATCAATTGTAATTATTAAAATTTCATATTTATTATAATTTTAATTTAATTAAAATAAAGTAAATCATATACAAATATTACTATACACACACTTGGCTATACAATTACACATATACTGTATCTCTCTCTGTATCTGAATTTGAAAATTAGATTTTCTTTAAAATATCATTACGCAAGTCAATCACGCGACATATTTAACGAGAATTATTGTTCTCTCCGACAAAGATATATATATATATATATATATATATATATATATATATATATATTCTATTTAATCCAGAATTTAAATTATTTTTATAATCTAATAGAATTATATTAAGGGAGTTGATATTTACACTCCATTTTGTGTTATTTACACTCCATTTTATATGTAAAGTGGAGTGAAAATTTATTCATAAATGGAATGCAAATAATAAAAAAGGGAGTGTAAATATCAACTCCCATATATTAAACATTCAATTTATAATTTGAAATTTCTTACTAACGATGAGCTAAAATTCTAGCTAATTATTTTTTATCAAAATTTTTTTCTACCAAGAAAACCATTGAATTCGTGGAACTTTTTGGTAGGGGTGGTAAAAATTCCCGAAATTCCGACCATTCTCGAATCTCATCTCATTCTCGTCTCGAAAAAATCCCAACCCAAAATTTTCCCGACCCGAACTTTCGGGATTTTTTCCATCCCGATTAATATCGGGAGCGGGATCGGGAATAAAACCTTATCCCAACGGGATTCCCGACCCATCCCGAAATAATATAATAATATATTTTATTAATAACTTTATTAATATAATAAGCTAAATATTATTAGGTTTCAACTCATATAACACTTAATTGTGAACTTAATTCACATATTTTATATTGTTGGAGCGATCAAATTGAAAATCACGAAATGTCATTTTATTTTTGTGTATTTTTTTAAATTAACTTAATAATTTAATTAATTCATATTTATAATTATCTAATTAGAAAAAATATTTAGAACAAAACTCAAGAGATTAATTTGACAATCTATTTAACAAATTTTATTTAGTAATTGTATCCGAACATTTTATTAATAATTATCCGATACATTTTTTCTCTTAACAAAACTTTAAAACATTATTCGGAATAATTTAATATTATATGTTTTAAGTTGAATATTTATTTTTATTTATAAATATAAGTTTTTAAATAGTATATTTAATAAAATTATCACATTTTTTTTATTTTTTGAACGAAATCTTGAATATGAAAAAAAAAATTCGGGATTTTCTCTCCCTACCCGACGGGATCCCGAACATTCGGGATCCCGAATAGTTGGGTCCCAAAACGTTTTGGGTACGGAACCGAAAAAAAAAAAGTTTCCTGATTCTTTTTGGGACGGAAGTTGGGTAGAGGTTTACGAGATGAGTCCTGACCCTATTACACCCCTACTTTTTCGACATGAGCTATCTCAATTTGGGTAAGATCGATGCCACCCGCAGGGTACTATCCTGCAGGTGACGTGGCGGATCATGATTGGGTAAAATCAGTGGGTCCCATGTGGGGTCCACTAATTTTATCCAATCATGATGTCACCCGCAAAGTAGTGGCATGTACTAAACCCTCAATTTGTACCAATCTAAATCTTATAGTATTTATATATTTAAAGAGACTTTGTTTATATTAATTTGAATTTCATCCGATTCTTCTGGAAAATGGAAATTAAAAAATTAAAAAAAACAAAACAAAAAGAAATATAGTTGTGGCCGGCAACGTACACCTGGGCTGGGGTGACACCCTGCGTCCTTATCAAACCAAAAAACAGTGGACACCGCCCAATTTGGCAGTTTTGCTTAAACTTGGGGGCGGAAATACAATACTGCTTCCTATTTATGTCTTTTCAATACTTCTATATTTTTAAAAATATTATTATTTAATCTCTATGCTTTTTCTTCAAACTAAAGTACAATAGATTAATACATAATACTCAACCAACTACTTTTTGACTCTCAGCATTTAATTTGCACCACCCCAACTATAAAGATTTCGTTTCCCACTATTATTATTTAGTGATTAAATTTACATATATGATAAAGTGAAGAGGCGTAAAATAAATCAAAAATCAGATAAATTATATGTTTTGATTATTATTTCGATTGTACTAAATATAAAGTTCAATGGTATTAATATTTACTAGTATTTTTTTTTTTACTAATACAACGCTCATCATGATATTATAAATTATGTTTGGCCGGGATATATGTGCCTGAAATTCATCTGTATAATTTCTCAATTGGTGTGAAAAATTGATCAAATTTGAAATATATGTAAGACGGACATATATAGCATAAACCATCTTACGGTATCCATGAAGTCAATGCAAACTCTTTAGAAGAAAAATTCAAAGTTTTACTTGGGAAAACATTTAAAACATGATAAATGAAAAATAAAAAAATAATAATAATAATTTTAAAAGGGAAAAGAATGGATGACCATCCATAATCCATATATATTCAAGCTAGTTTTAGCATGGAACCAGCCGCAATAGCCCCTGGTTTTCTAAATATATGTATTTTTTTTTTTTCCCTTCCCACATCTGCCACTTTTTCTTCAAACCATCCACGATGCACATGAATAATATTCTTCATGATTATCACTTTTCACAATCTTAATTTCACACTCTTGATTTCTTGTTTCACACCCATTACAAGCAACATATATAAACAAGTAAACACCCCTCGGAACTTTGATTTCACTAGCACAAATTATGCATGCCCAGTGATCATCAGATAATTTGATCAACACCACAAAAATTTAAAGGACCGCACATTTTGGAGACCTGATTTCGTTTCTTGATGATGACATTAGAAGGTCCGGGATTAGTAGAGAGAAAGATTCGGAGATTGGACGAAAAGGTCATGATCAAGAAGAAGAGGACACGTAGAAGGATTCGAGTACTGAAGAGACCGCTTCAGGCGGTCGCTTCCGTTACTCTGCAGAGATTGTATGATACATGCCTAGGAGTTTTCAAGGGAATTGGGACTGTTCCTACTCCGCTAAATGTGAAGAAGTTGTCCCATATTCTTGGTAATTAAGGATCCACATCTAATTATTATATGTTTTGTTTGTATTTAATTTTGATGTTACAGCTAGAGGAATATTTTTCGAAATTTCTGAATCATGTAATATGTATGTACTCCTAGATTGTATGAAACCTGAAGATGTTGGGCTTCGTGAAGATTTGGACTTCTTCAAAACTAAGACTAATTCTGTCCAAGGGAATACAAGAGTTACTTATGCAACCATCCATAGATGTCAAAATTTCTCGGTAATTCAAATACAACTTTTGAAACTATTCAGTTTTGAAAATATTATTACTAGCTATATAATATGATGTGTTTATCAAAGAATGTTATTAAAATTTCTAATTATACTTAAAAAAGGGACAAAAAACATTAATTCAAAATTGATTGTTTTAGATTTATAGTTTGATTATCCAATATTTGTGCAGCTGTGCATTTTCTTCCTCCCGGCAAGTGCTGTCATCCCTTTGCACAATCACCCGGAGATGACGGTTTTCAGCAAGCTGTTGATGGGAACAATGGCCATTAAAGCTTATGATTGGGTCCATCCCTTCAATGGCTACAGTAGTACTGCATCATCTTCTAAAAGTGATCATATTATATATCTCTGGAATCAGTTTTCATTGCAAATTAATTAATCTTGCCATTTTCTCATACATTCGTGTGTACCGGTGAATTCGCAGTGAGACGACTAGCCAAGCTCAAGGCCGACACTACATTCACGGCACCATGCGACACATGCGTGCTGTATCCTACATCCGGAGGAAACATACACGAATTCAGAGCCATAACGCCGTGTGCTGTTCTGGATGTCATCGGCCCGCCTTATTCTCACGACCATGGCCGCGACTGTTCCTACTACAAAGATACTCCGTTCTCTGTGTTATCAGGTGAGAAACCGTGTCGATCGATGCCACTCCATCTCACTAGAGAGACATGTTGTTTCGTGTGTTTTGTTCGATTTAAAATATTTGAATTATATTATTGTTTTTACATATTATATAGTTTTTAGTGTATATGTTAACAAGTTATGGCTGCATATATTCAGACGGAGAAGAATTCTTCACAGAGGTTAAAAATGAGGGAAGAGGTTATGGATGGCTGGAGGAAATCGAAATCCCCCAGGAATCGGAGATGGATGTGATTGAATATATGGGTCCTGAAATCAACATTCCAGATTCTTAAATGTTCCTCTTTTATTATTATTTTTTTCTTGATCTTATAGTATTTTTGTCCTTGTGATAGTAAAAAAATTGTACGTCTTGCTTTTTTTTAAGCTTTCGGGGGTATTAGTATAACTAATTTGTTACTGATCTCCACATTTTATCTCTTGTAAATACGTCAACACTGAATATTGCAACTTTCACAAAGTTGGGTACATTCCGACCGTGATATAGGTCATGTTTAGATTTAATTAAGGTAGTGTTTGAGATTGTTCATAGGAATCATTTTTTCAATTTTTTTCTTAATTTGTGGAGGAAAAACTGAAAAATGTTTTTTTTATAATTAAACAATCTCAAACACTATATAAGTCAGCTTCTCACTTCTTCTCTTTCATCAGTAATTTCGACTATTAGTTTGATTTTTGTGTGAAATTCAATCATTTATAGATGCTAATATAACAATAATCCTAAATGATGTTGATTTACTTTCAAATTTTGAAATTTGATCGAATATTATTACTATGTTAGGATTTCAGTTAGTTTTCGTGTGTAAAAATATCCATGAATGTTATAATTGATAATTAATTTTCCCATTGTTCAAAATTTGAAATTTAATTAGATGTTTCATTAATTTTTTTGCCTTGTGATTCACAAAATATATAATTTGTATAATTTCAAGTTTTAAAATTCGACAATCTCACGTATCTATATCCGTGATACAAATCGATCCAATCCGTATATAAATCTTTCAAAACTTATATAACCATACATAAATTATTATAAATACTAATTATAATATAATTTCAAATATTCTAAAAAATATATAAATTGGCCGGCCGACCCACTCTCACTTTGGCCCGAAACCCAAATGGGTCAGCCCATTAGGCCCGTCACTAAACGGCCCGCTACTGGAACAACCCAACTCGTCATGTTTTACTCACTACCTAAACTCCGTATGTCTCGACCACGTCAGGCGCATTAATGCTTTGTTTATTCCCTTGCATGTTTTAGTGATTGTTAGGATACCGTTTGGTATCTTGAATCGGATGTACAATAGATGAATAAAAATATGATGAGATATGGATAAGCAAAATATAGTTATGAATAAATGTTGTTTTGTATGTTTTTTATTTTGTAGGATTATTGTGTTTATTCTCTTAATCATCATTGTTAATTTCACACAATTTCTCTCATTCTCCACTAATACCTATGAGCTAAGAGGTATTTGTCATCAAGCCTACATCTAAGGTTATACCGGGCCATGAGATATCATTGGGTTAACAAAAAAATGAGAAAAACATGGGATGAGTAAAAAATTGTGTCTCATCTCACTATCATCTCATGTACCAAACGGTACCTATATAGGAGACGTACATGTTTTTGATCAAAATCTTTCCATTCGATTGTTGACGATCCAAATGGCCCAACGATACATGAAAGAACCCGATTCCTGGTAATTATCCCGTTTACCCGTCGACCAAAATTGTTCGAAAAATTCTCCACGGGTTGCGAATTTAATTTGTTTTATCCATGCCGTGCTAGCTCCCACCTTTTTCATGATGCAGTGCAATATCTACTCCTTCTTGTCCCATTTGCCGTTTCGAGAGGCTTAACTTCTGTGATTTTCGTTAGATTAACGTATGCGTCGACACTTCATGACCAATACATCCATCAGAAGAGATATATATAAAGTGTTGTACGTAGCTAGCTAGCAAGCTCGTCCAATAAAATATAATGAATTTTTGACACTTGTCTAAGCCTATGAAATTTTTATGTATTTTCTTATATGTAAGTATTAAGGGAATATTATTTTTATAGTCTGGTATGTTTGTTACTTTGCGATTTTGGTCCTTTATATTTTTCGATTTCAGTTTTAGTCCGCTATCTTTATTTTTTTGGCAATTTTAGTCTTTTTTCTGATATGGAGCTGATATGACACCAATGCAGGGCTGATGTGGAGCTGACGTGTATAGTGTCACGTAAGTATTTTCAAATAAAAATGACTGAAATTGCCAAAAATCGAAGCATGCATGACTAAAACTAAAATATGAAAAACATAGAGTACTGAATCGCAAATTGACAAACATAAAGGATCAAAATTGCAGTTTTTTATTATTATTATTATTATTATTATTATTATTATTATTATTATTATTATTATTATTATTATTACGTACTTAAAATATAAATCAAACACCACAAAATAATATTTTGGGTGTTACATATATATATTATATAATTAAGCATAAATCAAATTAACAATAAGTTTCCAATATTCTAATATAGTTTTTAATTAGTCATATTGAAACCAACCCCAAATCAATTTTCTGCCATAACATACACAAAAGGTACAAGATATTCGTACCAGAGACTATCTTACAAACATATTTGAAAATGTGTAACATATAATGTATGTATTCAGCTTCATTTGGAGACATAGGATTTAGGTGAAAAGAGCCTTCGAGGAGAAAACATAGTCAAGTAGCCAGGTAAAGCCGAGCCAATATCAAACGACCTATAGTTACTAGCCATCATGTACCCTTCCCTGTCGTCTATCGGTATATTCCGGCCGTTAAACGTGCCACATCTAGCCAACTTTCCCAGCCAAGAACTCTTCTTAAACGAACTCTCGTGCGTCCCATTGATCTTGCCACATAAATACTCCTTCACGGCTTGCAGCCCCCGCTCGATAACCTCCGTGGGGGGCGATACCAGCGGATTCCCTTCGACGCTCAACTTCTGCAGTCTCTTGAGACATCCCATGGATTCGGGCAAGTGAGTGATTTTGTTGTAACTGACGTCTAGTTCCACTAGAGACATGAGAAGTCCTATGGAGTATGGAAGGGTGGTTAGGTACTGGAAGTTTTGGCTAACGTTGAGGGTCTTGAGGTTTACGAGGTTTTCGAGATCGTCCGGGAGCGACCGGAGACAGTTGAGACGAGCATCCAGCGTTTCTAGATTGGTTAAATGGGAGATGGAGTGAGGTAAGAGTATAAGCTTGTTTGAGTTTATTGATAGTTTCCTGAGGTTTAGAAGCTCAAACCCAATGGTGTCTGGTAATTGGGTCAACTTGTTGAAATTTGCATTTAGTTCTTCGAGAGATCTGCATATTAATTATTAGCAAAATATGTACATTTTGACTAAACAAAATGACCAATATTTGATCGATTTGATATGATACTTGAGTAGTGAAACAAATCAAAATTTGAATACTATATTTGTGGGGATAAGGGCAAATAGGTGGCTTGACTATTTTTAAAATTTTGATAATCACGATGTAATTTACATAAAAAGTTGACTTCTTTTGGTGATAAGATAGGAAGACTGATATTGATAACTTGTGCAAACATACATATATTCCTTCTCAAAAGTCACCAAAATGACATTATATTATTATTCTATATAGCGAAAGGCCACTATGTTTGACGTTAACCTGTATTCTTATTTTATTATTTTTCGTGTGTATATATGTAAAACGACGAAACCTAATCTATATATATAAATTAAGAATTAATTATAAAATTAACAATATACTGTATATGAAGTCAACTTTGTTGTTTTGCATATGAATTGACAAAAATTGATTGAATGAATGAATATATAAATGCACGTATCAATTATGAATCGTTCGTTCTTCGAACAGCGTGGTCAAGCGATATTATTAAAATGAAGGCAATTTTTAATAAACTTAGAACAAATTTTGGTTTATACATATTATATTACACACATACGGTCTACTTAATATAATATACAATTCACAATATTAAGGTTAATTTCAACATGTTACTTTATAAAATATTATTTTTCACGTACTCTAGATGGATCGATCCGAGAGGCTAAAATGTAATTCGTGACAAAAAATCAAGCTATATAATTCATAATTGGGACTAACCTGCAATTTTCGATGGTTCTTGGGAGTGAGTGAAGAAGGTTGCCTGAGACATTCAAAATCTTGAGCTTCGATAAACACCCGATCGAATTTGGGAGAGCTTTGAGCTGATTTGAGCGCACGTCTAAACTAACGACATTCAACAACCTCGCCGTTAAAGATTCCGGAATATTCTGTTAAAAGATAATCAATCATTTATTGTATCAGTCGTTCGGATGGTATATATTTAATATGTTCAAGTCAAATTAAGACGAGCTTATAATACATTGAATACATTGTAATATATTATAATAACAAATATAACAACGTAATTAATGTAAATATTGATATGGCAGCAACAAAATTTTGATAAATTGTCCAGGACATATTTGCTGTATCATGGTCATTCGGATGATATGTTCTAGTCAAATTAATTAGACAAACTTATAATGCATTGAATACAAAATTACGCAACATAATAACAAATATTGATCTTCATGAATACATTGATGTTGGATGTATCTTTCTCATTATTCAGTTAAAGCTAGGATTTG
This sequence comes from Henckelia pumila, assembly GCF_033568475.1. Taxonomy (NCBI): domain Eukaryota; kingdom Viridiplantae; phylum Streptophyta; class Magnoliopsida; order Lamiales; family Gesneriaceae; genus Henckelia; species Henckelia pumila. The sequence continues at coordinate 84,857,192 of NC_133120.1, forward strand.
TGAATTATAATTAATAAAGATTTTTTTTCCGATTTTTCCTGCAAGGGTAATATATATGCATGTTTTTCCTCCAAAAATATGGCAACAACAACTTGGGATGCCGAAATTTAATTAATTACCTCTATTGGCAAGTAACGAATGTGTGGATACAGGGCGTTTTTAAAAAGGTGCAGGAAAATAATTAATCATTTGATTTCTTTTTTTATGACTTGAAAAATTATTACCAGAAATGATTTTAATTTTGAAAGATAACAGTAAATATAACTAATAATCGGGGGAAAAAAAATCAATCAAATAAAATAATTATACTGAGGAAAAACAATGAAATGATTTGGTGATATCTGTTCTTATTTCTTGGAGTTTCAAGAACTAAACTCAAACAAAGCTTAAACCTGATTAATCTTCCTTCTCCTCTTACACTGTGTTTGGATCACGGAAATTGGACGGGATTTGATGGGATTTGGAATTAAAAAGACTGTTTTAGTGTTTGGCAACTTGAGATTTCAAAACGAGATTGTTATTTGGTGGGATTTCATAAGATTTCAATTAGTGAAAGTGAAATCTTTTTCACGGAATTTTACGGGATTTGAGTTTATAAAGCAATAAAATTATTTTTAATAATAAATTCATATACTTTACTTATAAATTTTAAGTTTTTTTTATAATTTTTTTATAAAATATCATTTATCCAAAATTTATATTATCAAATTCCAAAATATATTTTAATTTTTTGTCAAACACAAAATGAAATTTCAATTCCATGAATTTTAAAATCCAATTCTAATTCCAAATCCAATTCCAATTGCAAATTCCATTTTTTAGAAAAGAGAATAAAATAAAATAACAAAATTGTTCTTCGGATACATACTTTGATCTTGTAAAATAGAAAATTATATATTTTTCGTGGTTAAGGTCGGATTCGAAGACGGGAATATGGAAGACACTCGTAGGTACATACCTGGAGATTATTGTTGGAGAGATCAAATTTACATATGGTGGCGAGATTTATGGGAGGAATTGGAAGTGCATCATCATCGTCCAAACACATCCCACTCAGATCCACTATTTCCAGCTTAACCTTTGCTTCTTCCACTCCACCCCTTCTGTTCCTCTTCACCTCCCTCCTCCGCCTGCCGTAGTCCATCCCCACATCATCTTGCTGCTCGTACATCATCTTCAGGAGTAAACGCTAAGCCGCGTTTGGATGAAACACACCACAACACAGCCTTAAATTAAAAAAAAAAATGTGTGTATGTGTGAATATATATGTGGTAAAAAAAAAAAAATGGAGAGGGTGAATGAATGTACGGATTGGGACAAAGTACAAAATTCCGTATGTATGCGTACGCTGTAAAAGTCAACCAGGCCCGCCAACGGCGGCGGGTCGTCTTCTTCGTTAATTTATTTGCTTTTTTCGCACGCAACTCTATGCTTGTAATCAATTCTTGGCTACGTTTCAATATATATTCTCCTTTTCTTTTTTTTTTCCTAACACGGGAGATTGCATTATTATGGAGCATTTAATTAGATGGGATGGCATGTTTTTTTTTTTTTAGGAAATAAATATTGTATTATTGTTATTTATTCCATTATTCTTTTTTTTTTCTAGATAAATTTGATTTGAAATAATCCAATGCTCAATCTCCTCGTACATAGAACAAACTATTACTGGTTTTATTGTTCACAAATCTCGAATTTTGAATTTCGTGAATAGGGATGTAAAAGAGACGAACGGTTCGCGAACGGTTTGGGTCTCGGCTCGTTAAAAGCTCGTTCAAGCTCGTTTAATGAGGCTCATTAAGGCAAACGAACCAAGCTCGAGCTTTACAATATTCGGCTCGTTAGCTCGTGAACATGCTCGTTAACAAGCTCGTAAATCATCTCTTAGACGAAAAAATAATAGTATTGATATTTAATTTTTAAATTTACACTTTACTTATGAAAAATATTAAAAATTTTATAAAAATTAATTTATTAGAATAAAATTAAAAATTTTAATAATATTATTATATGTTTTTCAAATATATAATTTAGTTTTTAATTAATTTAATGAATATTTAAATTTATAATTTAAATATATTAAGTTTTTTTAGGCTCGATAAAAGCTCGAATAAGCTCGTGAGCCATAAATATATTCGTTAAATAAGCTCGGGCTCGGCTCGTTTATAAATAAACCGAACTTGAACATTCAAAAGCTCGGCTCGGCTAGTTTACATCCCTATTCGTGAGCTTAATTTGTTACTGATTTTGATCCAATTATATAGCTTCTGTTTCCGATTATCCTAGAAGTATATATATTTCAGTTTCTATGTTTAATTGTATTTTATTTTGCTTTTACTGAGTATCTCATTAATTCAGTATTAGAAAACATACCATCATTTTTTGTTGGATGAATTAAATTAAATTAAGATAAAATAAAAAGTTTGTATATCAAACTCGTGGAAAACAAAAGTTAAGAAATGAATTATTTTACTTTATATATAAAAAAAATTTGTGCTGAATTAATGTTCTAAATTCAAAATAAAAATATATAATCTATTATAAAATCGATTGGACATATATTATTAAATTATGTAAAAAAAAAAATATTTAATAGTAATGTAGACTCTACCATATTATTGGCTGCATGCAGGTTGAAAATAATTGGTGATAAAATATGGTGTACAATATAACTATGGTGGAAAGTGAATATGACAACCATGATTAGTTTTTTTTTTTTTTTGGTTTTTTTTGTTTTTTTAAGAGAAATTAATTTCATTAACGATGGATCAAAAACATCTGATACAATAAAATACATAAATAACCATAATTAGTTATTTCGACAATTTTTTTTCTCGAAAATTACATTTAAAAATATCTAGACTTGGCATACGTGGCGTGAAAATGACAATTCAACGAACCTTCTCACAAAGTTTCAAAAAGAAAAAAACAAACAAACCCTCTCATAAGTCAAGAATTTCCCAATTTTTTATGGTCGACAAAGTTTGGTGGTGTCCCTTTCCTATGATTGAATTATAAATTGACATCTCAATTTCATCATGAATGGCACCGATACTTCGAATTATATACTTTTCTTTTGTTCCCATTAAATTGCTTCCATTTCATTCATTATTTAATATTGGGAAAATAAAACTCGAAAATGATCGCCTTCACAAATATATAATTCAAGAATCATACATGCGCCGAAACCAGAGGCAGTGTGACTTTTGGGTGAATCATGCATAAACCCAAATTCAAGGCAAAGTGACCTTTGGGTTGTCCACCCAAATGGTAGTATTTTTATTCAAAGGCCAATTTATTTTAATTTTTTTTATTAGGGCACATTACCAGTCTGGTAGACTGGTACGGTAACTACTATTTTTTATTTCTTGATTCCCTAAACCTTTACAAACAATTTTAATATCATTTAGTACAATGCACAACTAACTTCTGAATCAACAATTATTTATGAATCCATGCCTCCATGGTAAATGTGATCATCACTTGATAATAGTCGGCTCAAAGGAGAACGAGGATATAAATTGAAGAGCAAACCACCACCAAACAATTCGAATTAGAAGAAAGTGTGTTTTCATACAGGTTCATAACTTGATTCAAGCACTGGTAAATGTCTAAAATGATCGCACAAATAAATAGATAAACCAAAATTTAGATAGACCCCAAAAATATAAGAAATGCTGCAGAGTGATAACCAGATCAATGACCTGGAAATGAAACAATGGCAACAAAGTTCAATACTATATTGCAGCATGACGAACATCTGGCAAGTAATTGAGGTTTTTCCGGCTCAATCGTCATCAGCATAATTGAATTTTATCGAATGGGATTGCAGGTCAATTTGACCTCCCCTATAGCTTCCACGCTTCTTCTTGGTTTTTTCATGTCTGAAGCCCCTGTGTACGGTCAGTGAAGCAGAAAATGTTAATAACTTCAACAGTCACCATATAGTTCAGACACAGATATTAATGTATATATATATTTATGGAGCGATTATGCTGCACAGAAGTAGAACCAAGATGTTTTTTAGTTCTCATTAGATAATAGATTATGAGCGCTTATAACCGGTCCAACAAGGGGGCATTCCTCAACCCATATAGATCGACCAATGCACCAACAAAAAAAGGACTTCAAGAAATTTTGCTGGTTTCTTCTCCATGAGATGCATCTGTGGGAGTATCCAACTAATGATCCTGTATGAATCTTGTTCACACGTATATTGTCACAGTTAATTCTCGAAGGAAGAGGCAATTATCATTTGGTACCATCGAGTGACAAAATGATGTACCATGGGTGTCCTGTGAAGTGGAAGATATCTTTTTCCACGGAAAGAGTAGAAAAAATGGGCACACCAACTAGACGGCAATACCACAAGCATTTTAGTGGAATACACAACAAATGCAATCCCACAAAAAGAGAATGATTATGAGCACATAGATGTATCTCCAACATCCATTGGTGGTCGGAGATACTTGTGTGATATTCTTCAATAATTGTATTATTACTGAATAAAGTTCTTAAGCAGGTTATAAATTGTTGCAACTTTAAAGCTATATTATTAGAATTCACATTTTATACCCAATTCCATTTATTCATTTTTATTTGAAATGGTTCATTGCCTAAAATGGAGGAAAACCATACCTTCCTTTGACCTGACCAAGGATTTCCTGTGCCTTTGCCCCATAACCACTTTCAGCCCCATCCTGCAAAAGCTTAGAAGAAATAAATACTACATCATGCACATATGAAATATTGGCATGGTAAATTGTACTTTAAAAGATCATTCACATGTGCATCCTTGTTAATGGTAAAGCAAATTGACTTAGAGGAGTATAAATTAAAATGCACAAGTGTACATGATAAGTAATAAAAAAATGTAAACAAGGAAAACCAACAAACCTTAGCCCAATAAGAATTATCTTGAAGCCTCTCATCAACATATTCCACCTCTTCCATTTTAACTCTTTGAAAAGCATTTACTGTTTTTGGCTGCAAACAACAAGAAAAGAATAACTTCCCACGACATCTATCAGAAATTTTAACAGCAGGTGGCACAGAACAAAATTGATCACTACGTCAAAATAGGATCTCTTTTGAGTGGTTTGTGAAATACATTAACAATTATGTGCACATCAAGAGACTATCGTGAACAAAATTTTCTAAAAATGCTGGTCGACGGAAAGAGACATACCTCAGCAGAATTTTTATGCTTTTTCGCAACAGATTTTGATTGACTCAGTGTCTCCGCTCCATTGTTGAGATCCCCGTCAAGAATTTCACCAGCTTGTCTCTCACCGTCAACTTTAAATTTTTCTTCTTTATTGTGGCTGTCAGCTATTCCATTGGCTCCAGGGAGCGTAATCCGTGTCTCAACACTGTCGGTTTTTCTACGCTTTGATTGCCCAACCCCCACATCCAAAATAGGCAATTCTTCATTTTCATCAGAAGCCAGCCCTTTTCTTTTCTTAGAAGACTTCTTAGATTCCTTAACCGCAGCTCCAGCAGCCTCAACTGGTTTCTTTTTAGATGTGCTATCAAATGGTTTTTCTGAGTCAAGTACTTCTGCATTTTTACCAGGAAACACCTTATTATTTATATCCAATGCACAATTCATGTCGTCAGCTACAAGATCATCTGTATTCATTTTCTTTTTCTTCTTTTTATCTTTTGTTTCAACTATGACCTCAGAATCAGATTTATCATTGCTTGCCACTGATAGTAGGTCTTTCTGTTTCCCTTTGGTCATCTCTGGGATTGCAATTAGTGGCTTTTCTTCAGTAACTGTTGATTCTGACTTGTTCTTTTTTTTCTTGTCCTTCTGTTTCTTAACAGATTCATCCCCTAATTCTGGTGTTATTTCACAAACTCTTTCCGTGGTAGATTCGTTAAACGTTTTTGGTTTCTGTTCACCATGGCTAAGGACACCATTTGTCTTGCAGTTTTTGTCCAATTGGAGCTTCAAATTTGATTCATTAGCTTTTTCTTTAAGTGCAGCATCTTCAGAAGTTATTTCAGAATTGATGGCTGGAACATCCCTCTTTTTCTTTTTCTTCTTATCACTTACAATCCCTTCAGTCACTGCACGATGTGCACCTCCAATCTGCTCTGCTGATGCAGCACCCGGTTCTTCTGCGAGAAAATAGACTTTAGATATGAGACTGAAACTCGCTTTTTGTCAAAATGATACAAAAGTTAAATAAAGTATTCAAAACGTTCAGCATTCACCTAGCTTCTTTTTGGTGTTATCCTTGTTCGTATCATTACTGCACACAAAAGGAGTTCCACAAATGAGAATAAATATAAACTTCAATATTTTAAGACATTATCGACTTGCTGTTCCCAAAAATAGATTGATTTTAACGATAATTGTGCCATCAAATGAGACTGCACAAAAAAGTTGTTGCCAATCTCAGCATACATGGAAATCCGAAACTTCAAGTTCTCTTGTGCCCAAATAAGATATCCAACTGCATAACAGATCATATAGCAAAGCAGACTAACAATTTTCAAATATTTCTCATGCTTTCGAGAAAATTAGAAAGAAAATCTTTGTTTGCAAAAGAAAAAAGGTGGAGAACAAGAAGTAAGTAATCCAGCCGTCCAGGCCAGCATCCTTGTGGATACTGCTAGCTTACCAAGTATCCAAGTAGTTGGAAAAAATGTCGTTCAAGTTAAGTGCCCTGGCCTTCCAATCATCATCCTGGACAAAAACTGGATTAAATACAAGAATCCAGCAAAACCACAAACTGTAGAAGGAAGTTTTAGAAAAAAGTTAAGAAGTGCCTTGACAAACAAGATATTGCACATACATATGCAGCACCTTAAGATTTCATTCGTCCAACAATTTCTTTTCCATTAACCTATGCTTTATCAGTGTCTAGAAAAGCTCTTTAGCACTTACCAGCAAATTTAAAGTGCCTAGCTACATTCTAATGAGTGAAAATGATCGGACCTTCTTGATTCAAGCCAAAGAATGCTAAAAAAAAAGTTAACAATGCTTACAATTAACAATACTTCAAAATCCACACCAACAAAAGGCGTAAGCGTTGCTAATATAGGAAAAACATAGTTCATGCATAGTGTTCAGATCATTTCCATTTCCAGTACACTTCAAAGTTCAAATTGAAATAAGGAGCGGAGCTGAAACGTCCACATTAAACGTGACCAAGCACGAACAGTGGTGTATCTCTCGCAAAATCAGACAAAAACTTCTCGATTATCATGCAGAACACCGCATATTTATAGACACAATAGACGCACGACAACACATAGGTTCTAAAATTGGCCCCCCAAAAAATTATTAAAAACAAATTTCGAGTGATTTTTCTAAAATGCAGCCTTAGCACCCAAACTGCATAAAATTGCCTCCCCAAAAATCCTTGGAGAACCTGCACAAGTACAACCAATTGTTACTGCTTGTACATACCTGAATTTGAGTTGCGGAGATGAAGCGTTTGAGGACTTTGAGCAGGCCTTTATTTTCGAGCCACAGGGCGATAGAACAAATCAAAACAGACTCTTGTTCAGAGTTCAGTTGGGCGGAGGTTTCGGTCCGCTTCCTCTCCATTGCCGCGGCCTCCGCCAGGTTTCTTCGAAGTTGTACGAGGAGCACCTGGCGAGGCTTAAGAGCAAGCACGGATGATGTTTTAGGGCTTACGTCAGCACACCCTCCGCCTTCGTGCATACAGCGAAAATCCTGAGAGTGTCGGAGGAAGGAATTGTGCCTCAATGGTTTAAGGCTGATATTTGCAAGGGTTTTGGTACTCTAGGTATTGTACGTGGTGCTTCACTGCCAGTACCTCCGAATTGCATCTCTATTTAATAATAATAATAATAATAATAATAATAATAATAATAATAATAATAATAAGCCCACATGAGCATAGGCGAGTTGGTAAGGCCTGAGGTGACGTGGAAAAAAATTCCCCAGCGTTGCGGGTTCGATCCTTGTGTGAAACATATTTCCTGCTGAAATATTGGAGGTATGCTCTGGGGATTGGGTCATGTGCTCCCTCGTTCATGTCTCTGCTCGATTTACCCTCCGCATTAGCCAATGCGTCTTCCACTCATGTGAAATGGAGTCCCCTTCGGGGTCAATCCTTTTTTTAAAAATAATAATAATAATAATATTCGTAAAATATTAATACATTATAATAATAACAATTCAATGGATTAATATTAATGCCTCAAAACCCGAAATTTGAAGATTGTATTTGTTCATATTTTCAATCAATGCATACTTTTTCTTTTAAAAAATTGTAACTTATTTTCCTACATCCCTGTCCGATATTATTGCTGACACAATTCAATATTTAAAAGATGTTTGGCTAAACCTATTAAAAGGAGTTTATAAGCTCCTAGAGCTTAAAAGTTGTTTTACGATCTTATAAGCTGTTAAAACTTATTTTAAAAATAAGCTATTAAAGTGTTTGGGTAAACTTATTTTAAACAACTTAAAGATGTTGATATGTTTAGTGTTATAAGATTTTTTTATCGTCAAAATTACCAAAAAGGTATAATTTTATGAAAATAATGTTTCGATTTATACATATACGAAAATAGTTTTAGAATAAACTTATATTTAAAAAAAAATTATTTTAATATTTTTGTAACACCCGAAAATTTTAATACGTAAATTCGCATGCATAATTAGGGAAAATAATTATTTAAAAATTTATATTTGGTTTAAATGACATTTATGTGTTATTATGTGAATTATATGCATGATTTAAAATTTATTTTAGCATTTAACCCGTAATTATTGTATTTAGATTTTTGAGTAAATAAGTTATTTGATCGCGTAGACGGGACCGTGGACGAACGAGATACCAATATTTTTTAGCCAAAAATATTTTATGAGTTTTATGAGGCTTAAAATATTATTCTAATGTATTTTGTCAAGAAAATTTTAGTATTTATTTATATATTTATTTAGGGATTTATTTTTAGCCAAAATAAGTCATTTTATTGACTTTTATTAATATTTAAAAATCTCTTAAGTCTTAATTTCGGGATAATGGTTTTTAGTATCAGATTATTATTATTTTTAAGAGTTTTAAAGATTTTGCTTAAGGTATAATATCTTTATTTTGAGTAATATCTATTATTAATATATTATCTACCCAAAATTTAAACCTAAAACACTCCCTAATCTATTCCAAACCCCATCAGACGCCTCCACCCTTTTCTTCAACCCCTTTTCACGCCTCTTAGCAGAAAACTCATCCCCCATAGCCGATCAAGCTCTAGTTTTGAAGATTTTGGTTCGTTCGTCGTCCCGGGGACCCGTATACGCATCCACTTTCGTCAATCAATTAAAAAGACATGTTTAATTCCTTTCCTTTACCACCATATAAGCTACTACTCACGTTTTTATAAGAATGTATGAGTTTGACATTGATTTTTATGAGTTCATGCAAGAATTTAATGGTTTTTCCTTTGATTCATGAGTTTGCTCTTGTTTGATGCATGTTCATCACGTTTTTATGGTATGGGTTCGAACCAACTGCTGGTCCATGGTTCAGAGGGTGAGTAAGGGTCCCTAGGGTAGAGCTAAGTCGGGATTTGAAGCTGGGGTAGGCTAAAATCGAAGATGGAGTTTTCTGCTCAGCATCGCAGATTAGGGTTTCGGGGAAGAGAGCTTCGTCCTCCTTCCTCAGACCACGACTTGGGGTAAATCTTGTTGGGTTAGAACCTCCTAGATGTTTTCTAAGTTTTGGAAGTGGTTTCACGGTCTTTGGTTGTCGGAGGAAGCCGCACGAACGAAAGTTTGGCCACTGCTCAGTCTGCGCGCGAGGAGGAGGAAGGCGTCTGGTGCAGAGCTTCGTTCTCACTCCTCAGGCAATGGTTTTGGATGAGGTCTGAAGGGTTTGAACCCCATAGATGTTGGCTAGGATTGAAAAGTGGTTTCACGGAAAAATATGGCCGAAGTAGGGAGAACGATCGGATTTACGGCAGCCGCTCAGGGCTGGACGCGAGCTGGGAGAACAGCCTGTTTCAGGGCTTCGTTCTCCTTCCTCGAACCACCGTTGGGCTGATTTTTAGCTTGATGGAAACGTATTGATGTTAGCTAAGTTATAGAAGTGGTTTCATGGTCAAATATTGTCTGATCAGAGAGAAAGAAAGGAATTAGTGCAGCTGCACGGAGTTGGTTCTGTGCAGAAATATGCTTGGGTTAAGTTTTGAACTTCTGGGTTTTATTTCGGGCTGGGCTTGGGCTGGGTGGTCTGGGTCGGGTCTGGGTTGTCATGGATCGGACCAGTAGGGTCCGGGTCCAGGTTAGGTGGGCCGGGCTCGGGTATTTTAATTTTTAAGTAATTAAGAGTTTAATTGGTTTTTGGGCCAGTTTAATGTTTAGAAAATTATTTGGGATTCCAAATTATTTTATTTGGGCCTTAAATATTTATTTAAGTTAGCCCAATGATTTTTATGGGTTTGGGAGCCCATGAGAATTTTTGGGCCAGTAAGTGGATTTTTTTGGGCCAGTCTAGAGTTTTATTGGGTTTAATTAAGTTAGTGGACTTAAATATTTTTATTTAGGCCCAGTTAAGTTTACATAAGTTATTTGGGCTAAAATATGATAGTAGGACTTTTATTTAAGTTTAATGGGCTTTGAGTGAGTGGTCAGCAGTCTGGACCAACCCATGAAAATTAACTAAGTCCGGAATATATATTTAATTCTTTTTTTATGCATGAAGTTTATTTTAAGTATAAGTATATTTATTATTAAAATTAATTAAATATATATTACGGACATATTTTAAGTGCATGCATACATGAAATATTTTATGATGTGTTTATGATTAAGAATTGAGCATGAAAAATATTTTTATGGAAATTGAAGTGGTGTGACAGCACAGAGGTGGTTTACCACTGGCACAGAGGTAGTTTTACTACCGGCATAGAAGTGGTTTTACCACTGGCACAGAGGTAGTTTACTACCAGCATAGAGGTGGATTTATCCACCGCCACGTACGATGGTTTCTAGACTGATCAGTCGGCACGGTTATTAGTCACATTCATGGATATGACCATACTCAGTTTTTATGATTATGACATGCTCAATTATGTTATGTATGATTAGTTATGATGTATGTACGACTGATGATGAATAATTTTTATGATGCATTTATTTTAAGATCATGCATGCATGTCCACGTAAGTTATATGTATTAGTATGATTATGTGATGCATTATTTTAAACCTCGTTATCAAGGATTAGACATGTTGAGCCTCTAGGCTCACTACGCTTATATGGTGCAGGTGAGTATGATGATGTCTATGTAGCTCCTACCGGTGGCGAGGACGTATGAGCGAGCATGACAGTGGACCCCGTGACCGTCGCAGTTATTTAGATTATTGCATTGAGTTTTGAAACATGATTTATTTTACTATTGTTTTCGCGTATGAGATTTTTCAGCAGTATTGTTTATTATTTTAAATTGATGCATGAAACATTTTTAAGGATTTATTTATTTAATATTTTTTTTAGGTTACTTAAGAAAAGTATGTTATTTTTATATACATATATGTATGGGCGTATATGTATGGTATTATTTTTAGTATATTAAAATAAAAATAAAAAAAAAGTTTTTTCCGCATTTTATTAGTAGTAGGCGTTTTAATTTTACTTTAGAAAAAATTATGTGATATTTAATTTTTTTTAAAAAAATATTTAATATTTAATTAGTGGATGAAATGATGGAGATTTATAAAATATTCAAGGATATTTTAAAAATATATAATGTTAAAATAAGATCTTTTTGAAAAAAGTACATCCCCTTACTTTTTAAAAACAGCTTATAAACTGTCAAACAACTTATTTTGACAGCTTATATATTGTTTTTAAATTTTTTTTATCAAACAAATTTGTGGAGCTTATAAGCTCTAAAACAACTTATAAACTATTTTCGAGAACTTATAAGCTCAGCCAAACACCGACTTAGTTGTTACGAATATAATTACGTCATTATGTCATGCATTATATTTTGAAATTTTAAAATAGTTTAAAAAATCAAATAGTATTATAATTTTTCTTATATCATAATATATCTAAGAAAATGTACTCCGAGGTACGGTTTGGTACATTGGATGAAAGTGAGATGATCCACAAATTTTTATTCATCTCATGTTTTTTCATATTTTTGTTAACACAATGTCATCTCATTGCCGGATTTGATATTTACATTTGGGTTTGATGAAAAATCCCGTTCAACTCATGGTATTAATGGAGGATGAGTAAAAATTAGAAAGGACGATTAAGAGATTCTATAATACTAAACAATAATCCTTCAAAATTAAAACCATACAAAACAACATATTGTTCATATATATGTATTGCTTATCCATATTTCATCATGTTTTATCACATTTCTATTCATTTCTCATACATATCATCCGTGAAACCAAACGATATCTACGTTATTCACGATCCTCGTGTGGAGCATATTATCTGCTGAAATATTGTGGGGGTATGCTCTGGGGATTGGGTCATGTGCTCCCTCCTTCAGGTCTCCGCCGCTCGTGCATATCCCTCGATTTACCCTCCGCATGAGCCAATGGGCCTCTGACTCATGTGAAATGGGGTCCCCTTCGGGGTCAACCCTTTTTTTTTAGATATCTACGTTATTCAACTGAACCTAAAAGATATTGCTTAAAGTATTCACACAATCACTATAAAAAAGATCATATATATATATATAAATATATTGCGTTCCCTAATACATTGCATCAAAATCAAAATAAAAAATGATATGAACTTTCTTAGCATTTAGATCAACCACCACTTGGATGAAGCAAAAGGGTGTTTTTTTTTATTTTTTAAATCATGTTAACTATTTCAAATATTCAAATCAAGAAGTTATGATTGGTCAAATATTGAAATGAAAGGGGACAAAATAGGTATTCTCTTAGACACTCTCAAAAATATATATGATCCGACGCATATTTACAAGAAATAAAAATAAATTTTCATGATCAGATTAGAAATCCACCTCTCATAAGAATTTTTTGATAAAAAAAAATCACAATTATTCTCTTTCGAATTTTAAGATTCATGTCAAATTCTGTGTTTCACCTTGATATATTAAAGAAAATTATTTAAATATATTTTTTATAAGCAGAAGGTTCTTATCTTAAACCTCGGGTTCTTATCTCAAACCATTACGAGATATTTCATTTTATGTCATATCATATATCCATGAAAATCCATAATCAAACTGACTCAGGTAGAATTTGGGAAAGCTTATAAGAAGCACTTTTGAGTTGAAAAGTACTTATTTAAAACTCTCTCAAACACCAAATTTTATTAAATTTTTTTTGAGAAATACTTCATTTAACCTCTCCCAAACGCTACCTTATTTGATAGTTCCCAGTTTAATCTAAAATATATATTTCACAAAATATTTTTCTAAAATTATAATAATAGAGCCAAACATAGCAAAAGTTATACTCGGTTGGGCCTTTTAGAGGGAAAGCTACCTGGTTTGGGCTTTCTGTAAACAATGGTTTCCAGTCAAAAGCCACCAAATATATGGACTCACAAAGCCCATCAGGCCCGCAAACACATACTGCGATGCGGATTATAAAAACTAGGGTTTTTCCGGGGCATACCCAGGGGCGCCACACTGCAAAAGAAAACCCTAACTCCTTCTCGCGGAGGTGCTTATTTGGATTCCGGTAATAATTTGCGGAAATGATAGTCTGTGTGATTGTAATTGATTTTGTTAGATTTTCATTTCTGTGTTATGATTTGATGTTTGATGTTAACCATGAGAATATGGCAGGAACACGATTTGGTGTGTGTTTTTTGCTATTCTTATTTAGGTTTGTAACAGCATGGTTATGTTATTTTAGAAGTTAGAAATTCATATGCTCACATTCCGTTTGGTTGATTTTGTTGGATTCAGCTGTTTGATTCGTGATTTGATTTAAAGCATTCGTGAGAAATGTTTATTCACTGCCATACAAATTCTGTGTGTTTGTGGAGACCTGCCGAAAGAATGTATTTTTGTTAACTATGCCTAAGTTCGCGTCCGAGTTCATCTTTCCTGAAGATCCCGAAATTAAGTTTGTGATCTGAAATATGGTCGTTAGAATGGCAGCTGGTTTCTTATTCGACAACTTAAATACTGTAGAGGGTGAACGGGTTTAAACTTTGAACTTTCACGTTTTATTTGGGGAGTTTCTATCAATCTCTAATTCAATAAAAATTTTCATTTCACATTATTTTCAATCTTTTCATTGAATACATGAAAGTTTTTGTGTACACCGGTGAGTATTGACTTCTGAAAACTCATAGAGACTAAGGAAGTTGCTTAGAATAACAAAAATATTGTTTCTTTTTTAACACTGTAGTTTATGGTTTCTCATCCAGCTATGTATAATAGCTTCTGATTTTCTATTCATTTTATCTGATTTCTTCCATGGAAGATGGCTGAGGAAGTCAAAGGTGGTGTTGTTCCCGAGTCAGTTTTAAAGAAGCAGAAGAGGAATGAGGAATGGGCCCTTGCAAAGGCCAAGGAGCTCGGGGAAGCAAAGAAGAAGAAAGCTGAGACCCGAAAGTTGATCTGCAGTAAAGCAAGGCTGTATGCAAAAGAGTACGAGGATCAGGTAAAAATCATTTGTCTCTATTTTGGAGCATTGGAGCGAAATAGAAAGTAATCTATTGTTGATCATCTGGCTAGTGCTTTTGTTGTTCAGGAAAAGGAATTGATTCGCTTGAAGCGTGAGGCCCGATTGAAGGGAGGCTTTTATGTCAATCCAGAAGCTAAGCTTTTGTTCATTGTCAGAATCAGGGGGTAAGAAGTTTGATTGTTCAAGGATATTTGGTTTGCCTATGGGTGAACCTTTCACACTGACATCGTTATTCTTTCTAACAGAATTAACGCCATGCACCCTAGAACGAAGAAAATTTTGCAGCTTCTTCGATTGCGTCAGGTGATTTTGTTTGTATTTCGTTTTTAGGGGAGTGGCGTTGGTACAATATTGTTTCCCCTTATTGTGCTTGTGTTTTCAGAGATGAATAAGAATCCATGTCATGTCAAAGTTACCTGTCCTACTTATTTTTTCTTGTGGATATTGTTTTATTTATTTTCTGTTCTCATAATCTTTTCCCTAATATTAAAACTGAGATCTACTGTCATCTCGATGTAGATCTTTAACGGAGTCTTTCTGAAAGTCAATAAGGCTACGATGAACATGCTTCATAGGGTTGAGCCTTATGTTACATATGGGTAAGCCAATGCTAATTTGAAATGTGGAAAAAACATTCCAAATTTCAGAGTCGATAAAACCATTCAAGGTAATTCTCAATTCAATATGCCTTTTTCAGTTATCCCAACCTTAAAAGTGTCCGCGAGTTGATCTACAAGCGCGGCTATGGAAAGGTGAACAAGCAGAGAACTGCTTTGACTGATAACTCGATCATTGAGCAGGTTACAACTTGAATAATCTTTCATTGGATTAGACTCCTTTAAATTTAAATATTCCTTAATATGTTTATTTGCTTTGCATGCATCAGGTGTTGGGTAAATATGGGATAATTTGCATGGAAGATCTCATTCACGAGATCATGACAGTCGGACCCCATTTCAAGCAGGCAAATAATTTCTTGTGGCCATTCCAACTCAAGGCACCTCTTGGTGGATTGAAGAAGAAGAGGAACCATTATGTCGAGGGTGGCGATGCTGGTAATCGCGAGGATTACATCAATGAGCTTATTCGAAGGATGAACTGAGTTTACAAGAAGTTTTGTTTTGCTTGGACCATTTTGTTATTGTCTTCTAAAGTTCTGGGATATTTAATTGGGATCCGAATCTTATTTTTATGTATGCGTTAAGTTGCTATTTGCATTTTGAGATTTGGACCTTAATTTAGTATTCACTATTATATCATTGGTTTTGCTGCCCCTGGTAGGTCAACATCTTTAGTGAATACTGTAATGTATTTGAAATGAAATGTGAGTTTTTTTGTCAGCTTAATTAATTCCCAAAATATTTTTAAATTTTATTTAGTATTTTCAGAAATTCCTTCAACTTTTCTTCCATACGATGCCTTTCGACCAAAATAGTTCTGCAACATTTTTAATTTCTAGGCCTACAACATTTGTTTTTCAAAATCACTTTTTTGAATGGAAGAATTTCAAATGTATTTTTGTTCTCTTAAAAAGTAATATCATAAATTTTAAATTCATTCGTTTTACGTTTACATAGTATTTTATGTTAACTAGGAAATCTGGCACACAATAATTCAAGTGCACTGATTTTTTTTATATAAATAATTTTTTCTTAAAAATCCTTTTAGCTGTTTTTTTAAGGAAATATTTAAGATATTGATTATATTAACAAATAATTTTAGCTACTATTATAATTTCCTGAAATAAATTTGTTGTGACAAATTTTACTGGATGAAATAAGAATATTTTTGTCTATCCATTACATTGTCAAGTTAGTTATTTTGGTTCTTTATTATATAGTTTAGATTATAAACCGTTGGGTACTATCTGATCTCATTAACCCCTCAAAAAGATTCACTCACCATCTTTTTCTCAGTATTTTGGTATAGAACTCAACCTCATGTCTATAAACTCAGCGTCAAATATTTGTTTTCAAATTTAAATTATTTTCCTGACAAAATTTATAACTCAGGGTTAAGGTGTAAATTCGATATTATATATATTCCAAGTATATTAGCCCAGAGAATCAATGTATTTTTTTTATTATATTATACTAGTACTAATAAAAAAGCACGTGAGTCACATGAAAAATGTATAATATGATAAAAAAATAAATTTAAATTTACTCATATTTATAATAAAAGTAAAAAATAAGTAATGACTAAAATCTTAAATAATATATTTGTTTTATTTTTTTAATATGTATTAAATTTTTAAAGAGTTGCTAAGGATCTTATATTTGAATCTTAAATAGTTAAAGTATTTAAATAAATGTGGATTGGATTTTGACATTTATTCTTCAATGATTATTTTTTGACTTATTTCTATTGATGAATTTAATTTATAATATTTATTTTTTACTGAAATTATAAATTATCCATTTATTTGATATTCTATCTTTAACTTCCTTAATTTTTTACACTCATGTTCCATCAATGTATATATGGAAAAAAAAATATTTCTCTGAACGAAATTTTTTTCATAGAAATTCTTTCAATCCATGCGATGCACGGAATATTAGCAAATATTGATATAATTTAATGAATATATATTTAATTTTAAATATTATTATAAAAAATTTATTTTATCAAAAAAAATTATATAATTAAGGATAACGCTTGAATAGGATTAATAATTTTATACTGTTAAATTGATTTTTGTTTTCCAAGCGAAACTCTTACTGATAGAAAGAATCTAAAAAGATATCTAAAAAAATTATATATTATTTTTCTTTAAACAATTTGAAAGAAATAATTATTTTTTAAAGTGTCAAAATTTTGTCATTTAGTAGTTGAATTAATATAGATTAAAAATTTTAATTTGTTTTTAGACTATGTTAAAAATGAAATAAATATTTTAATTAAGATACATAAAATAGTGATTTACGGACAATCAATATATCAAATATTTACCACGATAATCTTTTAAGAAGTTTGAAAATATAATATTATATATAAAAAAACATTTATATTTATTTAGTATGATACAAAGTAGTCAGAACTAAATACATTAAAGCAACACAAAACTCAAACCATAAGCAAAATTGAATAAAATGATAAATCAATGTATATATTTAAATCATTAAATGTATCTTATATTTTCAGGTGGATCGATTCATAACATCGATTATGTTAATCAAAACTTATACTATCCTATATATCATTCTTTAAAATTTTGACTTATACATGAATCACAAATTACATTATAATGTATAACATTAATTACTATTTCCCACTGTTTTTAAAACCGGACCGGACCGGCCGGTTTAAAATGGTTTTTGAGGCGACCGATCTCTGGTCCGGTCTGGAACACCCTCAAAAACCGTTTTAATGATTTCACCGCTCAGAACCGGTCAAAACCGATCGAACCGGCCAAGAACCGGTCCCAAGAACCGGCCAAAAAATTGGTCGAACCGGTTTTTCGAATTTATTTTTTTAAAAAAAATTAGTTTTTTAAATTTTAAAATCTTAAAAAAATTAGTTTTTTAAATTTTAAAATCTTAATTTAATATTTTATTATATACATATACATGATTATTTGGAATTTGTACTTCGTTAAAAATATTATTTTAGTATTATTAGAGTTTTTTTAATTAATTAATTAATTTTTAAAAATATATATATAACTATAATTAATATTTTGAATATATTTATATAGTTTTTTTATTTTTTAAACTATGATAAATATATTCTTGTCTATTTATATACATATTTTAGGTTTTTAAAATTTAAAAGATAATATTAATTATATTACATTATATAAACGATTTTTCGGTCCGACCATTCGGTTAAAGCGACTGAACCAATTGAATCGTTTTTTAAGGATATATCGATTCGATCACCGATCTAATTACGAAAAAATTGCTATTTCCTTTACCAGCATTATGTAGCATATATACCCTCTGTTTTTAATAGGATACGGCTGCCTACGGAGTCACCACGAACCACCGAAGAAATGACAAGTGTACGCGCGCTTCCAGCATACGTGTGTGTCGAGTAATAAGTAACAGTCATCTTGAAAGAATATTATATAAATCACAAAACCAGACACCCAAATATGACAAATTAAAGGGTCTCTATCTAAATCTTAATCGACAAAAATTACAAACAAAAATGGAAGCCACCAAGGAGAGGAAAGAGCAGAAGCACAAGGAGCAAGAAGAACAAAACACAAGAGGTGATTCAATGGGTGAATTAGGGAGGGGGATTATTCGAGAAGCTATCATCACCAAAAGCACAGACGACGATGATCGCACAAGAAGTGTAGCGAAACAACCCGAAGATGTGTTGGCATATTCGAGAACTGTTCATCAAACCGACTCTTCGCTTGAATGACCCAATATCTCTTCATTAGTTTCTTTCTTTCTTGTTGGAATGTCGGTTTAATAATTCACCAGTACTTACTGTGTTCTAATTTCTAATGAGTAAATTCAACCATCGTTTTAAGTGGTTTTCATCTACTCTTTTCGCTTTTGATCCCTGCGATTAGGGTTGGAGAAAAATACCAATGCTGAAAATATCGTCATATCGTATCGAAAAATTTATCGAATATATCAAAAAATTGGTATATCGAAAATCTCGGTACATCGTACCGAAATTTTTGGTATCGGTATCGATATATAAATTTTTTTATTTGGGTATATCGAATATATCGAATTATTATTTTTTTTTAATTTTTACCATATACCGAGTTTTTTTTCGGTATAATTTTTTGGTATACGAATTTTTTTTATTTTCAGTACGGTATCCTGTATAAAATATTTCAATACCGAAAATATCGAATTTTCGGTATGGTATCGGTATGAACGGTACGGTTCGATATAAATTACGATATACCGTACCCAGCCCTAGGTGCGATGGTGTTGATTTTCGATCGATGGCTGCTATGTGATTTGCTTTTAAATGGAGCTGCTTCAGCTACAGCTAGAAATCATTTGCATTCTTAAAAAAAAAACATATAACAAAACAATGGTCGAAGCAATCCAAGTTTGGGTAGAGTTAATCTAGTTAACATGATTTGGGAACCATATGATCTCATTAACCTCAGTTTTGGAAAAGATTCATTCCCTAAATTAAGCTCAAACTATAAACTGAACATTTGTTTATCAAATAATTATTGCATCCAATAATCTTTTCTTTATATATAAATGCAATATTACTATTGCAATCAATGAAAAGAGTATTCATAATTTTGATTATGATTCCAATTTTAGGACTAGAAATTTGTCTTTTTACTAAAAGTTATAGTCGATTGTAATGATACTAACTCATTTTTTTAAAAAAATATTACAACAGTTCAAACATCATGATTCGATCAATCTATCCAAAGTACAATCAATTATTGTACTTTCTATTATTGTGGCATTCCACGTTATCTTCAAACCTTAAATTTAAATTCCCCCGTACAAATTTTAATTTTCTAAACCCAATCCCATGTTGCAATCGGCCACAACTTTCCAAGGGTTTATAACGTTGATATTAAAATTAACAATAATTTAACACGATTACGCGATAAGGTCCCAAGATTGTGACAATTGTGTTTCTAATCAAGAGATTTCTTTCTTTTTTTTTTAATGAGTTACAACTGATTATGACAGACGCATTATTTTCTACATTAATTGCAATTATTTGTGCTTACTGGATTGGTAAAAGTCAACACGACCTTGTTTTTTGTTTTGTTTTTTTTAACCTAAACAAGAAGAAATTAAAATCGATAATACGAAATATAATTTTGATATAAACAAAAAATTCTCAATTAAGATTAATTTGTACTGGTTGTGCAAACTTATTTTATTTCTCGATTCAATAAAAGATCAAAGAAGTGAATATCATCCCAAAATAACAATGTTAAGGTAGTGTTTTGTAGAACTTATAGAAATTACTTTTTAGTTTTTTCTTAACAAAAAAAAAAAACTGAAAAGTATTTCCCAAAATTCTCTCAAATATTATCTAAGTTTCTAACCCCAAATGAAATGAAATGACATAAGGGATATCCATATATAGGGGCTCAATATGTAAACATGATATCTATTTAGATTGGTTCAAACGATCCATACTCGTATATATGTCACTTCATTTTGGTCTAGTCCGATGTGAAATAAACTAAAAATCGTGAAATCGACTCGATGATCAGATTATAACTTCATAATCTGACTCTATTCTTATTTTGATCGGAACATATCTACTAGTTAGGTAAAAATCTTTACTTGGCGTGCTATTCACAACTTCATATCATCGGAATATAATCTGGCCAAACGTCATGTCCCAGACTCCCAGCACCGGGAACGGGAATTTGTTCCTTATGCAATATTTCGATGGCTTCAAATTATCATGGATTATTTTTTTTCCCTTTTAGTTGGAGGGTGTGGAAAGAGGCAATATTTGAAGAAGTTTAAGAGTGCCTCATTTTTTTTAAAAAAAGGGTTGACTCCGAAGGAGACCTTATCTTACATGAGTCAGATTGCCTCATTTCTTGATATATTATTTAGAGTGTCTAAATCTTTTTTCCATATCAGAATTGTGTTGTTTTGTGCAATGTCATGGGCTATTTGGGGAGAGTTTTGTAGGCAAAAACATGATGCTTCGGTGCTTATACAACCTATTAATGTTGATTGGGTTACCTCGTTTCTTCGGGGATTTATTGACACCAAAAGGGCGAATGTGGTTCAGAAATCTGTAACATCGGTGGGAATTGTTAATAAGTGGAAGAAGCCTACATTGGGTCATTTTCGTTTGGACGTTGATGCAGGGTTTAATGAAAGGGATGATTGTTTTGCAATTGGGGCTGTGATTAGGGATGATCATGGAGAGTTAGATTTTGTCTATGTTACTCCATTCGGACAGATCCAATGGTCAAAGCGTGTTCAATCCGTAATCCAGGCTCGGTTTTCAGGGGTGAGTTGTGGGCTTTATTGATTGGGATGGAACTTAGCAAGATGTGCGAATTATCCAATGTATGTGCTTACTTAGATTCCTTGGAGGCAGTTGAGACAGTACATGATGGAGAAGGTTGTTTAGGCCCGAATGGTAACATTTTCAAAACCATCAAAGATCTGCTAATTGATGGTTTTTTTAAGGCTTCGTTTGGTACAAGTATTATTAATTTAGATATAATTTATATTATCCAATATCGCGTTCTTCTTGACATATTATTTATACATCTTTTAATTATTTATTTTAAATAAATCAAATCATTAAGTATTTATCTTACATCAATCAAATCATTGAATTTAAATTATTATATTACCTCTTATAAATAATATTGTTCATATTTTATTTATTATTAAAAGGACAAAATGATAATTTATCGTTTTTTATATAAAATTTAATTAATCAAATAAAAAAAATTATAATCTATCAATCAAATCAAATACTATATTAATTATTATTTCTTATTTATTTTTTTTATTACATTATAATATTTATCTATATATTTTATATTCTATTACTCAAACCAAACTGACCATAAAATGAAGAGGAAGACCAATTTTGTGGTGCACAAAATTGCAAAATTTGCTTTGTCTTGTTCCGTTCTTATTCATGAACTTTCTTATTCATGGACTTTTTCGGGCTTTCCAGTTTGGATTGTTAATATTGCTTTGAATGATATTTGAATGTGATTTCTCCCTTAAAAAAAAATCGAATTACTCTGATACTTTCAGAAGAGAGATTTGATTTATGAGATAGAAGCAAAATGCTTATGTTGATGATAATGAAAACATATATATATATATATATATATATATATATATTTAAATATATTTTTTATAACGTTATATTTTGCACGGCTTGCTTTCTGATCCATGTTAATTACTATAAATATATAATCTACCCAAACTCAGTTGTCAGTATTTGATACGATGTGAACAAATGATGTCAATAACTTTCGATATTATATATAATTTTATCACAACTTTTGACAGGTGGCCGCCGCCGGAGCACACCTACGCATCCTCTAATTTCTTTGTCAAGGCTCCGACCCGATTCGTTAGAGACCCGACCAAATTATTTCCCCCAAATTGTCATCCCTACCCCCAAAATCCCCCTCGCATATTCTCTCTTTCCCGTCGCCGATTTCTCTTCCCGGCGGACAATTCAGCGAGCGCAAACCCTAAATTCTTTATCCGCGAGCTTTGATTTAGGGCTATTGCCTGTCAACGGACAGTCTCCGTGATAAGAGTAGGCGCTCGATGAAATCAATCATTTGATCAGGAAAATCAGCATAAGAGAAAACTGATTTGCTAATTGAAGTATGTAGGCCATGTTGAGGATGAATTTTGATGCAAAGAAGAAGAAAAAAGCCGTGATCGCGAGCTCTTAAGAGGATGTGGTTTTCCTTTTGGAGATCCCGGGATCGATTCTCTTTAGATGAACTCAGGTAGCTTGATTTTTGTACCAATATGGCGATTGTCTTTTTTTTTTCGCGCGCATTCTCCCAGGGAATTATGCGCAGCATTACTACTTTGGACTCTTAAAAAAAATTCACTTGCTCTGGTGTGTAGATACTTGATTGATCATTTGACGAAAGTTCAAATTGTGAATGAGGTTAACAAGGTAATTTGTTTCTCTTGCTGAAACTAGGGAGCTAGAGCATCAATGCTCATTCGGTATTATAATTTTATCGTGTTTTGGGAGCATGTTTCATTTGAACTCTAATCTGGATTCTTAATATTGTGCAGGACTTTGTGATTGAGGCGTTGAGATCTATTGCGGAGTTGATTACTTATGGTGACCAACATGATGCTGCCTTTTTTGAGTACGATTCGAATGCTTTTAATATTTGAGAAACAAATGATGCTCAAAGTGAAACTACCCATTTTATTTTTAACTCAAGTAACGATCCTCTTTGGTTTTTCATTAGGCTTTTTATGGAGAAGCAGGTTTTGGGCGAGTTTGTACGCATATTAAGAACCAGTAAAACTGTGATTGTTTCAGTCCAGCTTTTGCAAACCATGAGTATTATGATCCAGAACCTTAAAAATGAACATTCAATATGTAAGATATCATAATATTATTCCAATTTGAGCGACCGAATTTTTTAATCTGGATTTTTTTATTTCTCCGATTAATTATCTCTTTGGACAACTTTGCAGATTATATGTTTAGCAATGAACATGTGAACTACCTTATCACGTATCCGTTTGACTTCCGAAATGAGGAGCTATTGTCTTATTACATATCTTTTTTAAGGTTTGCTTCTCAATTCAGTTTTTCCTTTTTTCTTTTGGTGTCAATTATTTGATTCAATATGTTGTAATTTCACAGGGCAATAAGCGGAAAGTTGAATAAAGACACCATTTCTCTTCTTGTCAAGATGAATGATGTAAGTTCAGTTAACCTATCCTATCGCCATCACTGGCTCTTTTTGTATTTTTTGTTTTTGTTTTTATATCAAATCCACTCTCTGTTTTTTTCCCTGTGTTTTTAATTGTTTTGGAACATTTATAAGGTGATGAGGGAGTTTGGTTTATCATTAGTCCTTGGATCTCTGAACAGAATTGTGTTGGAGCAAAATATATTTTGAGTTATCGGACTTTATATATATAAAAAAATGAAATCGAGGAAATCACAAGCTTCAAAAATGAAAATTAGTTGAGAAAGTGATAAAAATACAACTTCTTCAACAATAAAGGTTCTGTTTTTGAATGTTGCTTACACGCAACAGATGTTTCGTTCATGCATTTTAGCTTTGATAATTTTATGGACTATGACAAAACCTGGCTGGGAGCTTACTACACGATGTTTCTTTGTTAAAATGGAAAAGATAATAAACTTGCTGTTATGCTTTTCTTTTAATCTCTTATTTTTATTTTTTGTTTTGAATTTAGGATGAGATTGTTTCTTTCCCACTCTATGTTGACGCTATACGTTTTGCTTTCCATGAAGAAAGCATGATTCGAACTGCTGTGCGTGCATTAACTCTTAATATTTATCACGGTGAGTCTCTTCTCTTTGGCCTCTGTGGCTTCCAAACTAGTAGAACATGACCCAAAACTACATAAACCATATATTTTGTTGATTTTCAGTTGGAGATGATGCTGTAAATAGGTTTATATCGAGGGCTCCTCATGAGATTTATTTCTTGAACTTGATCAAATTTTTTAGAGATCAATGCAGCAATTTGAATCATTTGGTTTCAGAAGCTTCTAAGTAAGTTGTGAAATACTGTTTCTTCATATCAAGGTTTTTATTTCATTATTAACGGCAATGCATATTTTCACAAATATAGGAATCTTGGCCCAGAATCAAGATCTTCTATTCTTTCCGCAGTTGATGAGATTGAGGACAATCTCTATTACTTCAGTGATGTTGTCTCTGCTGGGATTCCTGATGTTGGGAGGTTAATAATGGACAACATTTTGAAGTTATTGATATTTCCATTGGTTCTTCCTTCGTTGAGGATTGAAACTGTCAATGTATGCACGTGTTTCTCATTTTTTGTTTTCTTTTCCTCATGTTATCAGTTTTTCGACCTTTTTTTTATTGCATAGATGTTTATTATGATTCTCTGAATGTAAATCAGGAGACAAGAACTGGTGCTGTCACTTCTTTGTATTTACTTTGTTGTATTTTGCGCATAGTCAAAATCAAAGATCTGGCAAACACTGTAGCTGCCACTCTTCTCTGTCGCACAGAGAACTTTGCTGAAGATGTCTTAGCTAAAATCAATGGTTATAATTTGGAACATGGTTCTTCAAACACTTGTCAAAATTCTAATGCTATTAATCACAGTTTAGAGTCTGAGGACGGAAGTTTGCAAGTTAAAATTCCAACCCCCAGTTCTTCGCAAAGCCATCCAGAAAATGGTACCTTGGGGCAAGATTGTGGTACATCATGTGCTCCTAGGTAACTAATACTGTTGATCACTCGATCTCATTCAATTTCATATATTTCTTATCTTATATGTAACATTCATGTATTAGTTGTTATAGTTTGCATGTGTTACCTATTATAGGATTTATAGTTTGCTTAATTGTCCCATGGCTCTTTGGTTGAGTGTTGTTGTCGCATGTGTTTTTCCACATCAGCTCCACTTTGATCTCCATTTTGTCTATGGATGAACAAGCAATGTGAGTATTATTTGCTTGAAATTTCTCGCCTCAAATAAGGAGGAAAATACCCAGTCGGACATTGTAACAGCTATTTGTTATCCTTCCACCGTAATGTTCCTCCTTGGTGTTAATTTGAGTTTCTCATAATTCTTTGTAACAGCAATTTGTTATCCTTCCACCTGTAATGTTCCTCTTGAGCTTGGTGTTAATTTGAGTTTCTCATAATTCTTCTGTTGACCACACCCTCCGAATGGGGCTGCAACATTCAAATATTTCGCTTGAAATCGATAACTCTGACAATTATGAAGTTATTTGTAAAATGCTTAGATGCATAAAATGGTATGCATCGTGGCTAAGATAAAGCTAATTCGTGTTGCTTGCCTGAATAACAACCGGAGAATGTGAAAATTAAGTATACTTACTGTTATTGCAAAATTTGCAGGGAGGCTTTGCTTTCTTATGTTAGCAGTGGCAACGATGTTCAAGTCTCAGGCTCTCTAATTGTGCTTGCTACCTTATTACAGACTAAAGGTTCTATAGCAAATCTTATTGTGCTACTCACCTGATGCTCACATACAATGTACTTATATTGTGTTTAGGTTGACTTGTTTCTCTATTGATTTAGGAATTGTGCTTGCTACCTTATTACAGACTAAAGGTTCTATAGCAAATCTTATTATGCTACTCACCTGATGCTCACATACAATGTACTTATATTGTGTTTGGGTTGACATGTTTCTCTACTGATTTAGGCTTCTAATTTTAATCCACTACTTTACAGTAGAAAGTTTTCAGAAAATTAAAAAACGATGGATTATGTGGTAGGAATTGGAACTTGTGATTTTCATTGGCTAAATAGTTCATACAATTTGAAACCGCGTGTTATGGATGAAGGATATCAAATTCGCTGCAAATTCTTTAAATTCAAACATGACTTTGGTAATTTGTGCACCTGCAGAACTGGATGAATCAATGGTAGATGCTCTTGGCATACTCCCACAACGCAAGCAGCATAAGAAGCAGCTGCTGGTATGTGGTCTTGAGACTTTTTCATCGTCATTGTTGGAGAAAAGAAAATCGTATGGCTTCTTCAAAAATAATTATATTTGGAAGTCATCGGGCAGTTAAAAGGAGAACTTTTGGGAAGGGTATTTGCATAAGAAGGGAAGGTTAAAATCTTCCTTCTGTAAGTGTGCAGAAATTCGTGGGCGACTGTAGTATGTTTTTGCAGTCCCTAAAAAAAATAGAAACTGCTTGTTTTAGCAGTTGCCGACGAGTGCAGGGGATCAAAACTGTCACTGTGTGTGTGTGTGTGTGTGTGTGTGTGTGTATGTAAGGGCATGCTTTTTCCATTGTCTATTTCTCCCATGGAAAATGGCTAGAAAGTTTATAAAATGCAGTTTATACTTTTCAGAAAAGGTAAAACTAGGTTTCATTATGTTGAAACTTGTATTTTCTACACTATTTCATTGTAATTCAGGCATTTGTCATTACTTGTTTGGAGTTTTGAAATGAAGCTATGATGTTTATTTTGGTGTACTTTTATTATGCTAATTATTTTCTTTTTGTGTGTAACAACATCATGTCAATGCTATTGGTTGATGGAGAGTGCTGCTTTTCTTGTGTGATTACAGCGAGCCTTAGTTGGGGAAGATTCTGGTGAAGAACTACTCTTTTCTTCACAAAGTAGTTTGGTCAAAGATGGCATCAGTAGTGGCCTTGATTTCTATATGCAAAAGTTGAGGGTACGTGTTCTTTTACATCTGTTGTTGCTGCCTCACCTCCTAACGTTCCTGTTGCTAATCTTATTTTATGTAAATGAATCTTGTCTGTCTTTTCTGAATTTCTTTTTATCTCAAGTCATATATCCTTTTTGATAGTCTGCCCCGGCTGTATAAAATCATACATTCATTGGCTAGTAGTCATCCAACAACCATCACTGTGTTAAATGCTATTCCCTTCACGTATACAAGTTGTGAAATATCATGAATTGTCATTTGAAGCTGTTAATTGTAAACTGTTGTAGATTTTGCACTTGCATTGTTTTCTTTTACAATTTTTTGACGTTTTTAGTGGTGTTTTGAACTTCAGTTTTACGTTTTTAGTTAAGCATATTCGTGTTTTAGGTATGGCGTATCGTTCAAACAAGTGACTAGTAAAGCATGATTTGATTTAGTTAAATCTCAATATGCAGGATCAATATGGAGTTTCATGTCGATGCCCAGAGGTTGAAGCTAGCCCTCGCGCGCATAGGTTTCAAGTATGTGCTTGACATGTAAATCTATTGAATCATTTTTAACCTGTAAATATGTTGCATGTCATAAACTATCTACCATGGGTACTCAAAAAAAAATCTGAAGTATCAGACACGGGTATGACACTCCGATAAGCGTGTCGGATACGGTAAAATCCGTGTCATTGACTTTTTTGTAAGTTTGACCGGTCGGATATGTTTTGGACATGGCTAGGATACGACATGGACATGGTGGGGACACGTTTTCCGGGTACGCTTGGGCAAAATTGAAAATAATTGAAAGTTTTAGGGGTTAAAAATATATATATATATATATATATATATATATATATATATATATATTCATATCTTTTTAATAATACCGTATCCTGGCCGTATAGTGTCTTATATTTTCAAAAGTTGTACTGCATTATCTATGTCGTATCCGATACGATACCCGTACGGCCGTACCTGTATCCATGCAAAATACTTTATAAACTGTGTTTGCACTTCAGATTATGGTAATGATCTTTGACCACAATGTGCATATGCATAAAAGTTTGGTAAATTTTTGCGTAAATATAACTAATTAATTATTTTGGAATGAATTTTTTGCATTAAATTTTGTATTTGAAAATTATATTTTTTTATGTTTTGTTTTCTCATGAAAATAAAAATTTTATGGGACACGGGCATTTCAAGAAAATATATGGTATTTTGGATGATAAGTCAAAGAGGATGTCGTCTTGTCTTTTGAATACGTAGTGGGCCGATGATAAAGTAGAACTTAGATTCTTGTTATCTTGCTTGTAACTGTTTCTGCTCGTAGAAAGAGAAAGTGCATGAATTCGGACGAGTAACAACCTGCAACGACCGACTATACTGCGGACGTGTACTCTCAAAGCTTTTAGCTTTTAAAGTTGTTTGATTACATGCGAAGGAAAATTTTTAGCCCAGTCAGAGCTTCTCGAATGCATATGCACTGCACTAGGGCTGTGAATTATTTTTTTGTATGTTAGTGTTTTTATTTATTTGGCCAAGTAACTGTTGAAACGAAATAAAACATGTCAGCCGGGTAAGTAAAGCAAGTAAAAGATGAATCCTGTCAGCTCTGATCTGTATGCACGATGCATGAGGATGAGAGTCAAATCAGGACTGCCTTTCATTCAGATAGCACTCTGTTTTCCTTTGTTTTCTGTTGAAGTAATGTTCTAGAATCTAAATTTCTTATTTTAGGTACTCGATACACTGGTCGGTCTCTTCTGCAGGTCAAATATATCTGCAGAAACGTTGTGGGATGGTGGTTGGCTTTTGCGCCAGTTGCTACCTCATAGTGAGAGGGAGTTTAACAGAAGTCATCTTAGATTACTCAAAGTAAGTCATAAGGAAATCAAATTGCTTATGCCATCTGGACTCTTGTTTAATGATGTAGTTTCACCTGTGAAGTTTCTCATTTTGCCTCATGGATCCATGACGAGTGGAGATTAAAAACCTCTTGACTGCACCTAAATTTGTGTTAATTTCATTAATGCCGCGTTGATATTGGTATTTCTGATCATTTTGTTCTTCAGATCTTTGTTATCATGTTGCAATCTAAAGAGAAATGTGCTGCAATCCTCCAGTTTATATTTGTGCTCCATGTTAAGCTATATTTACTGATAACACGAGTTTCCCGTATGGAAATTGAAGATGGTCTTTTTTGCCTAGGATTCACTCTACAATTGCAGTAACCGTGTTCTACAGGAGACAAGAGGAACTTGGTCTGATATGTTAGTGACAGTTCTTTGTGACGAATGGAGAAAGTGCAAAAGAGGTTTGTTGTTTTTACTGCTTTAATAAAGGATAGCTTTTCATAAATTCTTGAAACATGTTGGATAACACAGTTATTTCTTGTAGCTATTGAGTCTTCATCTCCTCGAAAAGATCCGAAGTCTATACTTTTGCCACAACATAAACCTATCTCTGGCGGTATCATCTCTCTCTGTCATACTTTACGCAAATTTAAATTTAAAATATTAAAATACCTATCCACTGATTTCCTCAAAAAAAAAAAAAAACCTATTCACTGTGCACAGAGCATGTTTAAATAGATTTCCATTTTATAATCAATCATCTTAAATGATTCATCTCTTGTGTTGACAGAGATTACTTCCGGTGAATCATCATTTGCTGCTGGTGAAAGAATGTGCGAAATAGTGAAGGTTGTGCTCAAGAGAAAGCTATTATCATGACAGTCTTCAAATATTATTAGAACAAATTCTGCTCTCTTGTGCTAAATACACATGGAATTGCCAATTGTCAATGCACTGCATTTTAATGTTTTCCACTTGACGGTGAATTTTATTTCTCCCCTACCCAGGTTTATGTACTGCTTCATCATCTCCACATTTTTTCGCTTGGGAGAGTTTTGCCGGATCAACCTGCTCTGCTCTCGGCAGCTGAAGTTTCAGCAGAAACTAGAGCAAAGAATACTGGTTTAAATCCACCAGGACCAAAGCCAAGCACTGAGATTAATCTTGGTATTTTTAAACCTTTTTTACCAATTTTATTATTGTTTTTATACAATTGTTCGTATTCTTCAAGTTTTCATGAATTTTGGCACGCACTCGATGAAAGATCACCAATCTATACATGCTATTATGTTTGTCATTTAAAAATGTTATGTCAACCTTCTGCAGTGGACGCATTGCCATGTAGAATCGCATTTGAAAGGGGAAAAGAGCGTCATTTTCGTTTTCTGTCGGTCACGATGGGAACGTCAGGGTGGCTTGTTCTTGCAGAGGAATTACCCATGAAACAAGGTTATGGGGTTGTCCGAGTTGTAGCCCCGTTAGCTGGATGTAATGTGAGTATTGCTTTTGCTCTTTGTTAATTTCTACCAAAACACTTGAATTTGAAGAATTGTTTTTTAAAATCAGTCGCTAATATGCTATGGCTATAAAAATTTAAAGCCCTTTGGTTAGAGAAGTAGCCAAGAGATTAAAAACACATTTTTAAAAATAAAGAAAAAAGAACACACTTTTCTTAAAAATTGTAGACTAAAATTTCTAACTTTTGGGATTTTGTTTCTAATTATATTTAAGAACAAAAAGAAAAACATTTCTCAACGTTTATTCAAATCAAAAATTGATTTTGTTTTTTTTAATAACAGCACTGCAAAAAACTAAATTTATTTAAGAGTTTTTTAAAGTTACAATTTCTATATACAAACTAACTCTTAATCATAAAACAAGTTTTTAAATCCGAATTTCAACATATATTTCTGATTATTCATTTACAGATCACATAACATTTGAGACGTATGTTTAACTCATGACAGCCCAGAATAGATGATAAGCATTCGAAGTGGTTGCACCTTCGAATCCGTCCATCCTCATTCCCTTTCGCCGACACCAGCAAGTATATGAACCAAGAAAAAGTGAAACCAAAAGCTTTGGTAGATGGAAGGTGGACTCTGGCATTTCGAGATGAGGAGATTTGCAAGCGTGCTTTATCCATGATTGTTGAAGAAGCCAATTTACAGAGCCTTCAGGTAGAAACTATACTAAAACCTTTGCTTGAACTTGATAAAAATTTAGATAATTCAAGTTTTCAATGTACAGAAGGCAACTTTTCTTAAAATTTGCTCCTAATTCTTTGTTAATTTTAGATTGCCAGCAACCCCATATGTACGTTACTTTCAAAAAAAGATATAGGCAAACAGATTTAGTATAGAATGTTTGGCTGTGTTAGTGTCACTGTCATTCGATGTATGTACGTATGAGATCAACCTGTCCCCCTTAAGCTCCACGTTTCGATTTTTCAGCTTTTTCTCCTCCCACAATTCATCCTTTTAACCACTTTGCCTTTTGAACCACATTCGTAAGTTTTGTAATTGTAATAATACACGCATTTGAGCTAATGAAAGGAAATGTTTGAGCCAAATCAACTCTTCATTCTGTCCAAGCGTCGAGTTTTGCGTGCTTTTGATCATATTTGTATTCCGAAGTCATCTACTCATCACGGTTCTAGAAGTCCCATCTTTTTATTTCCCTTCCGTTGGTCTGTGACGGGATTTCAAAGTATTGATGAATTGGGAAAATTAATTTGTGGCATAAACAAGAATCTATGATTTTAGATTTAAATTTCACAACACTCTTGTGGAAGGCTGTTCGAGACTTCGAGGCTTCGAGCCACGCTAGGTAGGTTTTCACAGGCCAAGAGAACACCCCCCCGTTCCAGGAATGCTATTGTGTTCTTGGACGGTTTTCAGCTTGTGGTTGACTTGTTCATGTCAATATTGTAAGAATTTGAGCTACAGATATCTTATAAAACTTCGTAAAATATTACTTGCGGCCTAAAGCGTTTACAATAAAAATCAGGGAATGTGAAAAAACAGGTCATTTAATCGACCAACTAATTTACATTTACTTAAATTTGTATTTTATATTATTTTCGTTATCCCTGCATCTAACAACGGTACAAACCATCATAAATTTCTTTTGTAATTTACAAGCAAAACTAATTATTTTTTACGTCCATAATAATTTAATTTCTAAAATTTTCAAAGATTGTTGTACATCACGCACGCGCAGCACGTATAAATAAAATAAACTCACCATACCCAATGGCAGAATTTCACCAAATGGATGTCCTTCAAATCGACACTAATTAATCACTCACTGAGTAGCGATATCATATGGTTAATTAGTGCCTAATGGGGGGAGGGCCTAGCCCAACTTTTGAAATTGCAAAAACACTACATAAAATAAATCCATATAACAAACTACAAGTAACAATTGTTATTTCTCCATGTTTGACCCTGCTTTACATTTAGAAGAGGTGGCATAGGTGGAATATTTGAAAGGATAATTTCACGAACTCACACTCTGAGCCGAGCAAATCATAAAATAAAGCAATCGCAACCTCCAATACCAAGACCCATAGCAGGAGTGCGGTGGTTGTGCAAAAGTTGAGGACGAGTACGAGCTTTTGCTTGATCGAGACCACTCGAGCTAACACATCACAGTCTAAAGCTACTGTAGCCACCAACACCAGATGATCCGTAGCTGGAATAAGGTTGCCCAGCTAACGATGATGAGTAAGAACTGCTACCTAACTGAGAGTAGGAATGTCGTAAACTGGATTCGAGCTTGCCATAGGTCCCCTGAAGTTGCTCTCTGTGACCACTGGTGAAGTCCTGCATAACATAAAGATAATGTCCACCTCATTTTTTATCTTTAGTTAACAACAA
This sequence comes from Henckelia pumila, assembly GCF_033568475.1. Classification (NCBI taxonomy): domain Eukaryota; kingdom Viridiplantae; phylum Streptophyta; class Magnoliopsida; order Lamiales; family Gesneriaceae; genus Henckelia; species Henckelia pumila. The sequence goes on from NC_133120.1 coordinate 84,890,379, forward strand.
GGCCATTTGTATGTATAGTAACTTCCTTACGTTTACTACTTCAAGGCAATATTTAAACCAAATTGTTATCAAAATCATATCAACTTAGTTTCTTAGCCCCTATTTGGGGCTTGAACTTGAAGGCCAGAGCACCTGAGTTTATGATCTTGAATTCATGATCAGATTAGGAAAAAAACCATTAAAAAACCGAAGAGACTTTAACCTGAATAAGTTGCTGGGCTAGTAGAACTTGTGAAGAGGTGCCTTTTATCTCCACGGTGATTTCATCAGGCAGGCCCCTACTCTCTTGCACAGTTAGAATGGCACCACTAGTGCGTCTAATGTAATCAATATTTGCTCCCTGAACTCCAATTATATCCTCTGCATAAGCAAGTGGTACTTGCATCGTCTGTGCAACCTGCCACAAGGAATCAACATGGCGTATTTACAGGAAGAAATAGTGCAAGCAATAATAACATCCAACTCCTAAATTCAATGAACAGAAGCAATATTCAAAGTACATGCCCAAACCTGAGTGACAATAGGCCCACCAGAATGTCCTATTGCTGAAGGGCGACTTCCAAGTCCATGATCTGCTCCATAAACTGAAAGTCTGGACGAACTCAAACGGGATTCTAGCTCTCTTTCACGGTCAAGGAAGAGTGAATCCCGCTTTAGAGAAACAGAGTAATCGGAACCTAGTGACGTTTGTGGGGTAGTATGCAGTGATGTCTTCTCAGCCCAAGCTTCTACTTGTCGTTCCTGCGTCGCCGGAGCATTATACTGCAAAAAGGAGTAACATTCTCACGATAGTCTTGTGATCGCATGAAACCACAAAACCTATACCAGGAACTTACACTCTTCTCAAATAAAGGAAGAACTGTGTGATCCACCAAAAACTTTCTCAGGTGACCCACCACAGCTTCCAAGCCTTTTAGGACTTTGACAGCTTCTCCTTGTAAATCAACAACCCTTTCATCTGAACTAGCATAAACCGGTAATTCATCTGCAAATAAGAAGCAATATAGAGTACCACCTCGTTCATCACAAAGTGCAAAAAATTTCTGAAGTGGATCATGAGAAAAGGGTTATACATTTTCCTAGTTGAGATCAAATGTTCATTTCAAGGGGGCAAAAACAGATTATTTTGTGCTTTAACTGATTATATCCATGACATCAAAGATTATAATAAATCAATTAAGATTGTGTATGCCACACACGTTTTTAAAAATCATTACGAGCTCATAAAATGGAGTGCAGGAAAAGAATGTTTCCTATCATGAAGTTTAAGTGGCTCGAATTAATAGTTGGTAGAATCGCGCATCGTGGATGCAACCCTTGAGATCAACCAAAGACTGTTTGAAAGGATGGGGAGGCTTACTAAGAAAATGATTAACGCAATAGGAAAATATGTAAAAAAATGAGTAACGATACCACTAGAAAGCACCCGGATGGTAGCACCAGTGCTTTCTTGAATAGACTTGATGACAGAGCCTTGCTTTCCTATTAAACTAATGGCCTGTGTCGATGCCACCAACAAACGAAATGAACAAAATACAGCACCAGTAGAACCAAGGGCTTTTCCATCACCATCGTCCTCAAGTAGTCCATTGACACGTTTGAAGATTCTTAATATGGCATCCATAGCTGGAGGCACTGCTGCTTCTGGTTCTTCCTTCCCAGATATCAAAACCTGAAAAACATGAATACTAATCCATAGTCAGTTAGGTTGACAAGATAAACCAAACCAAGAGTGACATGGAGAAGTTTTCAATTATAGAAACTAGAATAACAAGAGGGAGGGAAAACCTCCGAGGAAGATAGACCATTCAGACCGGCCAAACAAGGAGATTGCATTCAATCAACAAAAATTCACAAAAATGCAGAATTTATTGAAATGGATGAAATAAGTATCTGATAGAGTGATCTGGATACTGATTATCAGAAGCTTGGATTAAAAGGAAAACTAAGATTATTATATTTCTACTGTTACAACAGCAGCACCAAAAGAAACATTTCATTATGTTTCTTCATCTGACAATTTTTCTCGCTACAATAAACATCTACAAAATCACTGTGCTTGTATGACCATCACAACATGACTAACTAAGAAGTTATATGAGTGGAGAAATGACAGGACGTACTACATAATCAACTGCCTTAGATGATGAAACTGACAACACATGATTATCTTAAAATATATTGCACAATGCTTGAAACGTGTAAAATGTATATTTTTGTTAGTATGTTTCGCAGAAAAAGTATAACACAATTTCACTAAAAATAAAAAACTCAAAACAAGCTGTCAAAGATCACTAGAGACCGAATAAAATATCAGGTCAACCAAGAATGAACGGTGATCAACCAGTGTGGAAAAAGTTCTACAAAAAATATTTTGCACTAGAACTACAGGAAATCAAGAGAACTTATTATATTTTTATCAGAAGTACATCTGAGGTATTTCTCATGCAATCATAGACATATCAAAGAACATATGCTTTGGTTTCTATGTTGATAGGAAAAAAATAAGAGCACATTCCGGACTACTCGTGCACACATTTTAAATGAAAGCACTCAGATGGTAATGAGACATCTATCAATAATCGTGAAATTAATATATTTCCAGCTATTAATTCCTCGCATTGAACACGTGTACCATGTAGTGGAGATTGCCACGTAGAGAGACCGTGAATGGTGTCACTTGCATATTTCATCAAACACTTACTTATTCATTAAACAGGAGTAATCCCTTTACAGAAAACCAGAATTGTCTTCAGCATGCCATAAAGGACAGGTGTAACTCCACTAAAAGTCGCTCTTAAGCGGAGATTTACAATTCTGTAGGTCAGCTCTTAGCTAATAATTATTGTTCATACCACTTTCTCCTCAAGTTTGTCGTTAATTTGCATTCAACACAATCAAAATAAGGGAGTGTTAACAATCACTAAAAAAAAGTGCTCGTTAGCTTTTGGCTTAAAAAAATCATTTTTGTATGTTTCTTAAACCTAGATTATGTGTTAGCTTATGTTTAACTTAATTGAAATCCAAAAGCTAGTCATGTGGTGATTATGATTCTCTAAAAATGATTCTAAAAAAAAGATCATTGTTAAAAACACTTTAATCACTTATTTATCAAACACTACCAAACTTTGATTTTTAGATTTTCACATTTGTTTCCAAACATTATCAACTTTTGATTTTTCTTAACTTTTTTATAATCTATAAATTAATCACTTCTACAAAAGCACAATCTATTGCAAACACTCCCTAAGATTGAAAACAGTAGACAGATTACATTATATGCATATTTGGGTCACAGCAGCCTTCAAAAAATTCATACTCATAGCACGAAAACAATGGTGCAAGGGAACTAAATCACGTAACTACCAAAAGCAGGGTGAATACCAATAATAATTAATGATTTACAGATTTCTTTGAAACACAAAAGAAAGAAATGATATCATGCTCAAATTACTACAAGAAGCAGAATCCAAACCCTATGGATCAGAAAAGGCCCAATTTTTTACGAAGTAATCAAATCAAGAATTCACGTTTGGGAGTACAGCGAGGGAGTTGAGAGGACATTACAATGCGATCGGGAGAGGTGGCAGGTCCGTCGAGAACACGAATTCTAGCACGCGTATCTTCAACGAGCTTCTTGATGATATCACCCTTCCGCCCAATAATACCGCCCACCTTCAGCACTGGCACCACTACTCTAAATACAGAATAACCTGGCCATCCGGGCCACTTCGCCTTCAATTCAGCTAATTCCTTCTCCTTTTCATCCATCCCCGTAGCATCCACGGCATCAGTTGAAGCGTCTTCGTCGCCATCGAAGATTTCCATTGTTGCTTCCACCGTAATCTCGTCTATGTTTTCGACCGCTTCTTCGGTAGCAGCGCCGTTTATTGCTGTCGATTGACCGGAAGCCATTCTGTGGCGATTAGGGTTTTGAGGGTGTTTACTAGATTTGGGTTTTGATATATATTTAACTGACATGCAATATATATATATATATATACACACGCACACACACATATATATATATATATATATATATATATTATTTTTATTTTTTTCATACGAAAAGTATACTTTTTTTATCAATTTTTTTGTTTTTATTTTATTTTATTTGTATACTTTATTTATACTAGCATCTCGAAGTATGCGTTATGTGCTTGTACAATTATAATTTTATTTTTGTTTTTTAAATATTTGTAATTAAATTATAAAATAAAAAAATTTGTAAAAAAAGTAAATAAAAATTTTAAAAAAAAACTAATTAAGGGTATTATTGATATATTAAAAAAAGTTTCACCAAATGTTTTTATTCACTCTTCTTAATAGTGTAGATAAAAATAAATGTAATTATAGAAAAAAAATTACAATGGAAAATGTTTTGATTTAGTTTTTAAATAAAACTCAGAGTAATTATCCAAAAATAGTATTATGTTATAGACAAACCATATAATACTTGCTAAAAAATTATCAATTAAATTTCTATTTAATTAGAAATTTTAAAAAGTGTCCATTATTTTCATAGGAATTACCAATTAACCAAATGACTCTACTAAGTAAAAAGTAAATTCATCAACATCTTGAAAAACACTAGCTTCCCTAGTTCCATGGGGAATATCGATCCTACAGAGGGGGTATTACCCCCTCTGTGTTTCCTTGGCCATGATTGGTCAATTTTTATGTGGGGCCCACATAAAAATTGAATGTGGTCCAATCATGGCCAAGAAAAATGCAGAGGGGGTACCCCCTCTGCAGGGTCGAAATTCCCCATGAGACGGACAAAGAGCTCCTCGATCAAAATGACATTAAAATGAAACCAAAACTATACAAACGGTAATATCCTCGGTATTGCACTAACTATATTCAGACCATCTCTTTTACAATCATATGAAACTATAGTAACTTGCTTAACTTCGAATTCTCTTATGCTCGACTCATTTATTCCACATTCGTATTAAGATGGGTTGGGTCGGTGTTTTTTCAACCCGCTTAAAAGGTACGTAGGTAGGTCGGCCCGCCTCGCCCCACCTAATGGTGGGTTGCGACAGGTTGTGGGTTAGTCAGCCTCGCTAGCCCATTTTGACACTTCTAATAATATATAATATTTATTTTCTATCCTAATTTTTCATTTGATAAAAAACGAATAAATACTAATGAACACTTTGTTAATTTTTCATTCACCTTAACTGGTAATCGAGAAATAATTTCATCACAAATTTTTTTATCGATTATACATGGGTACACAAACGATTTTTCCAACAATCCCCCACATGAATAAAAATTAATGCATGTATGCAATGCAGACTCTTAGAAAGTTCAATCGAAAAAATATTGCATCAGGAGTAGTTCATGGCTCTAAACCTTCCGTACTAGAATATCATCGGATTTATAGACTATTTAGTGAACACAATGTCTTGAATTACTCAACCGTTTGTATAAATCGAGACAATGATACCTACACAATAACCCTCTCCACATCTTTTGTTTTTATAATTGTGTCTGTTTTAGACATGGACATGACTTTGGAGTCAATATTTTAAGAATTAAGCTATAGATATCTTATAAAACTTTTTAAAATATTACCCGCGGCCCTAGAGCGTTCACAATAAGAATCAGGGAAAAAGTAGCAGTCAATTGTTAGGTAAAAACATGTTATTTGATCAGACAACTAATTACATTTACATGATTTGCATTTATATTTTCTTCAGTATCCCTGCATCTAACGAGTGTAAAAATCATGGGTTAATTGCCAATCACTCCCTAAACCAATTTATAAATCCCTACATAAATAAAACTTACTTTCAACTCCCTGGAGAGAGAAACTTTTGTTTATAAATACCAATTATACCCTTATCTCTTAAAATTCTTTAAAAAAAAAAGAGAGAATGGATAATAAAAACAAAACTAATCCAAATAGTATATATATAAAAATTCAAATTAAGATCAAAGAACATAAACCATGTCATATACATGTTTATGTTGATACATGAGCAAGTATGTGTTTAGGAAGCAAACATATACTTCCAAATCATTATTGGAAGAAATATGATAAAGGATTAAAAGTTTGAATAGAAGTTGGATCAATAATCATGCTTGATACAGTAGAAGAAAAATTAAAAATAGAAATTGAGGAAACAAAATTTGTAATACCCATTATATACCAAATAGAATCAGGAATAGACATTATAATAGGAAATAACTTTTTAAGAGAATATCTTCCTTTTACACAATTTGAAAATCACATAACCTTAAACAAATGATCATCAATGATTTATATTCCTAAAATACGAACAGCATTTCGTGTAGGAAATAAAGGATTTACAAAGAATTTTCATAAACGAAATACAAATCCAATAGAACTAAAAATAGAAAATATTTTAACAATTAATCATGAAAAAGAAATCATGAAAAAATTTCATGATATTTGTTCTGAAAATCCTCAGGACAAAATTAAGAAAAGAAAATAATTCATTGCTTCAATAAAACTTAAAGACCCTAATATCACAATCCGTGAAGCACCAAGAAGATGCAACATGGATGATAAGTACTCTCGAGTTTAGACATCCAACTTCTTGCTTGTTCAGGATTCTTGCCTCCCACCAAAGGTTTCGGTCCTACTTGCATGAATTTATTGATAGAGTAGCGACGTCTACCCTCATGATGATGATGTTGATCATCATGATGGCGGTGATGACGATGATGATGACCACCTCCCTGGCCAATACTACCGTGACTCTCGTCAGCCATATCCTGAAAAGAATTACACATTAAAATCCCAAATGCGCAAGAATTACTCAAGACTAAACTAAATCCCAAGTACTAATCCCAAAATCTAAGCATGCTCTGATACCAAAAAATGTAGTGACCCTGCATGGAATCACCTACTAACTGACAACTAATAGCATGCATTAAACTTAATACAGCAAAATACTTTAATAGAGTAAAAACGTGCAGAAACATAATCCATAATTTACATATCAGCTTAGTAACATAATCCAGGCTTAAATCTGTAGTGATACAACCAAATCGAAGAACTTAAAAGTAAACATTATACAGCTAAAACATATCCTGCTGTATAAATTCCCCTGAAAAGCTCCGGCTCCCTAGTCCTGCCTCGAACTACCGGCTCCGTCCATCCTGCGACCTGCCCCATGGAATAGGGTGTCCAAGATAACAACTAGGACGTGAGCGCTAACGCCCAGTACATAGACATGAGTAAACATATGTATATAATGCATGCAACATGATGACTAGTAAAGGGTCATCTGAAAAGTCATGCTCAGAACCGGCGCCACAAAATCTGAAAAAGTGGTAAACATGAAAGTTGTAGATCTTGATCTTGGCTTTCGAATTCCGAAAACCCCACCTAAAATAGATTTTTCAGTAAAAAGTTATACTGATTCCCCCGAGATGTGTCACTGCCGGAAATTCAAAATATTTGACACACTTCAAGGCAATTTTGGTCAATCTTCCAAAATGATTTTGACAAAACTCAAAACATGAAAGTTGTAGATAAATAAGCTAGCTTTCAAATAGAATTGGCCTCATATCATTTGGATCACTATCCTAATTGTTATCCTCAAAATCATAACAAGTATAGGTAATCCGGTGCCACCAAACACAACTTCAACACTTCAAACTTCAAACATAAACTTCTTTTAATCAAAATCCTTACTACATAAATCATCAAAGCTCATTTTCTTGTAATTGAACATGGTTTAACTAACTTCAAAACATTAAAATCATAAAAGAACATGAACCTCTTGAATCAACTCAAGTACTTAACAAGAACAACCTACGCTTCACGATCTCGTAAAATCATAACTTCATGCTCTTGAAATTCATGAAAATCATGCATACATATCTCAAAACACAACAATTCATATCAAAATACATAATAGCTTGAATGGGTTTCAAAATCTTTTAAATTTGTACTTGCCTAAATTTACATGTACACATCAACAAATTCACGTATCAAAATATTCATGATCTTGAAAATGGTTTTAAACATGTAAACTTGTAATATACATGCTTTTCAAAACTCTTGAAGATATAAACATATAACATAATGAACATCTTTCTACTTATTTTTATCAAAATACATAATATCTTGAATGGGTTTCAAAAGCTTTAAAACTTGCTTGCCTTAACCGAATATGGAGTTTATTCGGATTCTTGGCAATGATCTAACCACAAGATGAACGAGATACGAAGCTTTGAATTTCTAAATCTCGTAGAACCGCAGGGGAAGAAACAAAGGAGAAAGGAGAAGAATGATGAAGGAAAGAAAGAAACGTGAAGAATGATGGGAGGGGAAAGAGTCAAGGGGACAAGGGGTATTAAGGATGGGGTAGGGAGTAGATAAGTGGGGTGAAGAGGAATTAATAGCATGTGGGTGTTGTCTACATAAAAGGTAGTCAGTCCAACACACCTTAAACTAGACTAGTGAGATTTTCTCCTCTCGATGATTAAAATAAAAATCATAGTAATATTATACTCAAAGCACTCGTAGAATTATTTTCTAACACTTCGTGAGTAGGTTAGCCTCGTCCCGTGAGTCCAAAATCAAACTCGACCTGAAACCATCAACTCAATCGAAATCGTTAAAATAATATAGACACAATTCATGAAATCATATGCATAATAATCATTTAAAACAATTAAGAATATAAAATCATTTAATCAATATTACTCTTTTAAATCATAAATAATAAAATGAAATAACTTAAAAATCATTTAACACAACACATGAAATCATTTAATTAAGAATAAGTATCAAATCTTGATAAAATAAAATAAAATAAAATAACTTAAAACTCATTTAAAATTCTTTTAATAAATCATGAATAGATTTATGGATTTTTCGGGTATTACACGAGGTCCCCACAGTCTGGGTCGTTGTTGACCGTTTGACAAAATCAGCACACTTTATTCCTTATAACCGGGAGTATTCTTATGATCGCATGACACGTTTATACATCCAGGAGATAGTGCGATTACATGGGATTCCAGTGAGCATAGTCAGTGATAAAGACCCGCGATTTACCTCACGTTTTTGGGGTAGTTTTCAGGAGGCGTTGGGTACCACTCTGAGTTTGAGCACTGCATATCATCCGGAGACTGACGGATAGTCAGAGCGGACGATTCGTACATTGGAGGATATGCTACGTTCTTCTGTCATGGACTTTGGCTTATCTTGGCAGGATCAGTTACCTTTGATCGAATTTGCCTACAATAACAGTTATCATCGTAGTATTGATATGACACCTTTCGAGGCATTGTACGGTCGACGGTGTCGTACTCCGTTATTCTGGGATGAAGTCGGGGAACGAAAATTCGAGGGTCCTGAATTGGTGCAGCAGATTGTAGACAAGGTAGATTTGATCAAGCATAGGATCAAAGTTGCTCAAGATAGACAAGCCAGTTATGCTAATATTCATCGCAGGCCACTTCAGTTTGAGCCTGGTGAATATGTGTTTCTATGAGTATCACCTTTCAGGAAGGTGATGAGATTCGGCGTGAAAGGCAAGTTGTCTCCTCGTTTTACTGGACCTTTCCAGATACTGGAGAAGATCGGAGATGTTGCATATCGTTTGGCTTTACCGCCAAATCTTTCCAGTATACATAATGTTTTTTATGTGTCGTTACTTCGACAGTATATAGCTGATGAATCTCATGTGATTCAGTCTACTGATATTCAGCTAGAGCCAGATCTGTCTTTTGTTGAACGACCAATCCGTATCTTAGACAGAAAGGAGAAAGTTCTTCGGAACAAGACTATACCACTTGTGATGGTACAGTGGCAGCACCGAGGTGTTGAAGAAGCAACTTGGGAAACTGAAAGTCGTATGCAAGCAGAATATCCTGAGTTGTTTGCTTTGTATTTTTTATTACCATGTAGTTGTAATTACAGTTGTTGTAATAAAAAGTGGTTTGATATTTCATATTGTTATCTTAATTTGTCTTTAGATGTTATTTCGCGGACGAAATATCTAAAGGTGGGGAGAATGTAGTAACCCAGATTCCATTTTAAGATAATAATATGATAAACAAGATTAAGGGTTGGTAATTAATCAATTTCGGAGTGTTATTGGACTTCGGAAGAGAATATGGATTTTTGACTTTGGGACGGATCGGAAGCTCCGAACCCAGATCGGAAGCTCGGATCCCAGCCACTTCGAAAGCTCAGCGGAAGCACCGAGATCGAAAGCTCCGATCCTAGAACGGAAGTTCCGATCTCCGGCTGCCAGCTTTACCCGATGACTCAGCCACGAGTTTTTACAAGTGTTGATCGGAGGCGAGATCGGAAGCTCCGATCGTCGGATCGGACGTTCCGATCCCGGCGTGTCATGCATGCAAGGCGTGAGCTGGATCAGAAGCTCCGATCCCGAGATCGGTGGTTCCGATCCGGGCCGGAAATTTTGCCTATAAATAGGGATTCCCAGATTCATTTCTAAATACGAATTCCCGAGGTTCCTTCTTCAGTTATATAATGTGAGATATACACTTGAGGGCCCTATCGGTTATAATAGAGGTTCTGGAATAACCAAGTTGTGGTTATAGTCATCCAGGACTAGCGTCTTCAAAGGGATATCTACGGACGAAGGTATGGTCCGGGAATCTATTTAAGTTTTGGGAGTACTTATTAGCTTAGTTAAGGCTTATAGAATTTATGTAGTGATACGGTGAACTTTTGAATATAGGCTTGGAACCTAGGATTCTATTATACTTGAACTAGCCTAGAGGTACGTACACATTGACTGAGATTGCCAGCGAGTATACATGTTTATATGTTGCATTTATTTGGCATTATTATATGGCATGATATATGATTTACCGCTTTCTATATTCATATGTCATGTGCATATACACGTTGAGCCTATACCTTGATATACCTGATTATAGAGCCGCTCAGCTCTATACTCGATAGTCTGTCACTGAGAGTACCGCGACGGCGGGGGCATTTATGTCTGACTACTCTGGTGTACTTGACGAGTGTGGTTGCACCCAGAGGTTGATCCGTGCGGTGGCAGCACTCATGTGGCACCGGTACTGAGCATGACTTTTCAGATGACCCTTTACCAGTCATCATGTTGCATGCATCATATTTATACGTGTACTCATGTCTATGTACTGGGCGTTAGCGCTCACGTCCCAATTGTTATCTTGGATACCCTATCCCATGGGGCAGGTCGCAGGATGGACGGAGCTGGTGGTTCAAGGCAGGATTAGGGAGCAGGCCTTGAGGAGTTAATTATACAGCAGGATTCAATATAGCTGTATAATGTTTACTTTTAAGTATTTCAATATGGTTGTATCACTACTGATGAATAAGCTTGACACTTTTATACTAAGCTGATATGTAATTTATGGTTATGTTTCCGCACGTTTTACTCTGTTAAATTATTTTGCTGTATTAAGTTTAATGCATGCTATTAGTTGCCAGTTAGTAGGTGATACCATGCATGGTCACTACAATTCTTTTCAAATGGATTATTAAGCGGATTAGAAGTCAGTCCCAACAATCAAGAGATAGAACTATTTCCATATCAACTGAGAAATAGTATTATCCAGTTCAAGAAAGCAGTCTTCAAGGACGAACCAGTGCTAACATTAAGTATTCATTCAACCCTTCTAGATTGGGAAAATGACAAATTCTATCAACCAATGATATACATTCAATGTCGAAAAAATAAAGACAAGTTCTTATTTGAAGGATCAAATGAAGAGAAACCAGTAATGGATATCTCAACACTTCCTGAGATAAGAATAAAGACATTGATTGACATGATCTCAAAGACAGGAAAGATTGATGGAAACTCAAAGGTTAAAATAAATTTTGCAACCAGTAAAATTTTATTAACCACTGGACACAAGGAGACAATTCAAAAGAAAGAACAAGCCATGTTAGCTCAATTCGAAGCTCCAATCTATGAAGCAAGAGTTGACATGACCCGAGAAACCCAAAAAATGCTATGTCAAAGACTAAGAACAATGATTTCCACTCACAAATGTGGACATTGCCAACCCATTCAGACAGAAGAAGCATCTGTCAAAGAGGACAAACCAGTTGTCAAAGAAGACAACCCAATAAAGAAATGGTCCGAATGTACCAGTGATTCAGAAAGTGACACAATGTAAATACAAATGAAATCGTGGACCACACCACATGTGAAAAGCATCCACTCAGATGTAAAATGAGTTGTTTTCCATTATGTAGTATGGTCCCCCTCTTCCTTTATTTTTACTACTGTATGCGTTTCTCCACGCCTATAAAAGGAGATGTTTGTGTTGTAAATGAATAAGTGAAGTTTGAGTATCTCTCTCTTCTTAAGTTTCTTACAATCTGGTTCATACAAGACGTATGAAAACTATCAGAAACTAAGAAACATAAAATCAGAAACAAAATTAAACTTTATGGCTAATAACTAAACAAGCAGGGCGTAAGGAGAATAAGGTTGGAAGCCAACCATTGAAGATTCATGGTTAGAGTAAACCTGGAAATCCATAAAGCAAGTACAAGTTGATCAAGTGATCGTTAAGGGAAAGCAATGATTTTGCCTCTGCTCAAAACCAAGACTCATTCAATCAAGGTAACCTTCCCAAATCTCCTGCAGTCTTTAATTTAAAAAAATAGTCAAAATACATTAATCATGTCATCATCCTTTATAAGAAATGGAAGATTAATAATAAAAAACTGGTTTGAAATAGAAGATGATCATGAATATGATACATTTCATGAATATCGTTTGAATACTTCTGATTTAACCATATTTTAATCAATTTATCAACTAAAATTTGTAATAATAACCTATGAATGGAACCAAATTAATCGGAAAACATTTATCTGTTATAAATGAATCAGATCTGTAAAACATGAATGAAAAATTCATAGATATGTAAAACATCATAGAACATGAATGAGAAATTCATAAGAATTCCGCAACCTGGTATCAGAGCGGTTAAATAAAGCAGATTATTAATGCCTTGATTAACTTTAGATATTGAGATTAAAAATTTATTTAATAAAATAATCTTACTAAAAGATTTACGTCAAATAGATCAATTATGGAATAAAATAAAAGATCTCCAAACCTTTTATTTCAAAAATCATAAAAAAGAACATTTTTCAAGCAACTGGAAAATGATAATTCAAATTTCTGAAAACGATGAAATTGAAGACATAACAATATGTTATGAATAAGAACAAACTTTGTTATCGAAATCCGATCAACAAAAACAAAAGAATAAAAGTAACAATTTTTACTAAATGGAAAATGTATGAAAATACAAAAATGAATATCTTTAATTTATATTCTCAAAATATAAATTTTGATATAGAAAATTGTGAAAACAATTTGAAACATCTTAAAAATTTTCAATCTTCAATTGATAGTTTCGAAGATTTTCAGAATTTATTAGAACAGATAGATTCAACAAAAAGGCTTTTAATAGCCTTAAGAAAATTAAGAAGTTCTATCATCTGTTAAAATGATAGAAGTAACAATTCCAAATCAAAATAGTCAGATTGATGAATCTGAAGAGAACCAAGAGTATACTTTGAATATTATATTTAATCAGAATAAGTTTGCTGAGATACAGAAAACAGGATTTTCTAATTCAAAAACAAATCTAATAGACCAACCAGGAATATTAAGCAAGATTTTAAATTTTATTAATCCCCAAAAAAAATTTAATTTATTATTCGATTCGTACAAAAGAACGATCTTGTAAAATAAATAACGAATCAAGGTCTAATACTCTGAAGTTATTAACAACTCAAGATATTGATACCATCATGGCAAAATCCAATGAAAAAGAACGATCTGCACTGAAATATGTTCACATTGGAGGAATCGAAATAATAGTATCAGCTCACTACCGAGAAGGAATAGATACACCAATTGAAATCACAGTTCTTGACAAAAGAATACGTAATTTTGAGGATTCTATCCTTGGAAAAATTAAAGGAAACTTATGTTACAAAAAGATGAAATTTTGTATTTATCCACAATACAATATATCTCTTTTTGATAAAAACATAAATGACGTTTTAACATTAGATTATTACTTTTATAGAAATAATCTTATGTTAACAGAAAACCATCCGATCAATATAAACTATGTTGTCGGTTTAGCAATAAGTAATAATTCTCAAACAGGAATAATTTCAACAAAACCAACTATTTTTGTTGAAAGAATGTTTGAAAATATTACAAGAATTGAACGCCCTTGAAAAGTATTTATTGAAGAAATAAATCCCTATAAAAGATGGAGTTCAGATGACCTTCAAATCACAAAACAGTCTGTACCAAGAAGATCATTATCATTTGCTAGAGATGATGAAGATATTCTTGAAAAGATTGGAACCATGAATCAAAATATTCTTAAAATTAAACAAGCTATTGTTAATGAATCAACCTCATCGCAATGACGTCCTTAATAAAATTAGAAAAAGATCTAGGAGATTTAAAAAATAATATCAATAAGATCAATCTATCAATACAAGAATTAGAGAAGAATTTCAAAGAATATATTGATTTAGCAACGATTAGATTAATAATTGAACAGGAAAGACATAGTAATAAAATATTAAACTATCTTAAAGAAGTTCTTCCAATAGATAAAGAAAAAAGAAAAATGGAAGAAGAACCACCATTCAAAATTGAATCATGGTATAGAAATCCCCTTAGTTATGACAAACATAAGTATGGAGATGTTTAGTGAAACAGACTCATCTGATTTTGAACAAATAGGAGTAAATACAGAAGAATTATATCATTCACATCAGGAATCAGAACAATACAGAGATATGAATATTTCAGAATCAGAATCTGAAGATGATTCTAGACCACGATTAAATCTACAAACGAATGTAGAAGGTAGTGGTGGAAGAGATGATGAAGAATTTAAATATAACAGAGACCAATACTCTGGATCTTATAAAGATGCTAGAGATATTCTTAGAGAATCAAAAACATCAGGATTTGTGAAACAGAATATCTTAGATTTAGGTTGTTCAACAACCAAAGAAAGAAAATCAAAGATAGATCATTGGGCAAATGAACTATCAGTACAAATTCAATTAACACCATTATTAGACAAAAGTGAGAATATTCAAGTTTTAACTCATGTGATGATAAAAATGACACTGGTAGGAGCAGTAAGAACTTGGGCTGAAAACCTAGTAATTACTAATCTACCACAAGGAATGACAGGACATCGATATTTCGAACTATTTGTTGATGCCTTGTACCAAGAATTTTTAGGAGTTTCTAATAATGACGCTAATTTAGTAGCCAAAAATATAGAACAAAATAGAGCAATTTTTATTCTGGATAATATAAAATTATGTAATCTATGTTATCTAGAAGAATTTATATGTGATTATGAAACAAACTATTATCAGTTAATAGATGCTGATAAAAAAGAGCATTATAAATTAAGTATTTTTAATAAAATACCTAATATACCAATAAATAGTAAAGATGAATTCTTAACTAGTGCTTATGCCAAAACACTTGGAGAAGCTATTAAATTTATTAAAGACGTTATAACAAAGAAATGTCATGAAGTAACATTAAATAAAAGAATATCCAAATCTTACAAACAAAACAATAAACTTTGTTGTGACAAAATGGAATTCACAGTAAAAGAATACGGTTGTAAAACAAACATGTCACACAAACATTTAAAACGACAAAAACATAATAAATTAAATAAACCTTATAAATCTTTTAATAGAAAATTTATTCCCTATAAAAAAAAGAAATTTAAAAGGAATTTCTTCAGAAAACCTTATAAAAGAAAATTTTATAAAAAGTTTGATAATAAAAAACCACCTTGCCCAAAAGGTAAAGGAAAGAACTGCACATATTGGTTGTGCAATGAAGAATGTCATTATGCAAATGAATGTCCAAAACGAAACGAAAAGAAAAATAAAGTTAAACTTCTTGAAGAAATATATACTATTGGATTCTATCTAGTAGAAACAATTGAATTTTCATCCGACGATGAAAATATTTATTATCTTGATGAATCAAGTGAATCAGATTTTGAATCCGATTCCACATTTGATAATTCAAGAAATAATAATGATTAAAATAAAGACAAGAGCATTTTCGAAAAGACAAATATAGGGAGTAAATTGAAACTTATGTTTGATTTAGGAAGTTATCTACAAGTTGCCCAAAAATCATTATATATTTCTTTCTTTCTACGACAAATCATTATATATTTCTGTTATAATTTACATGCAAAACTAATTATTTTTTACGTCCATAATAATTTAATGTCTAAAATTTTTAAGATTATTATACATCATCCACGCACATGCGCACCACATATAAATCAAATAAATTCGCCATACCCCATAACAGAAGTTAAAGTTTAAAAACATCAAACTTGCTCTGACCTCCTAAATCCTTGACCAAAATCGTTTATAAGTCACCATGAGGATACTTGGTAGCATAGGTGAGCATTTGTGTAGTACAAATACAATTCACCTAGTTAATTTCACATGGTTTGTAATGTAATATATAGCTCACAAGTTTAACCAATGTGTGTTAAATTAACATGGTTTGCAAGTTACTACAGCTCAAAGATTTACCCCATGTACATGAAAAAGTAGCGACCACATATTCAACGTCAAAAAACAAAAATAACAAACAAATTTGCAACTCCAAATTTATACAAAAATATACAAAAGCGAAGCATATTTTTTTACAAAATATGTAGTACATATTTCATTTCCACGCATATTGACAAGAGCAAGAGGCAAAAAAGCCACAAAGAATAATTCAATCAAATGAATGTGACCATGTCTACTAGTACTTCGCTATCTTTCAACACAACCAATTTTTACAGGAATTACCAATCAACCAAATGACTCTACTTAAAAAAAATTTGAATCCATCAACATCTGAAAAAACATCAGCTTCCCTCCATGAGCCCGACAATCCCCTTGGAAAGACCTCCTCGATCAAAATGAGATTAAAATGAAGCCAAAACTATACAAATGGTCGACTTTAGAAGAATTTACCTTCTGGTTCTCAATGCAAAAGTACCTGATAGAGCATGCAAACATTGACAGTTAAACCGGTATAACGTCAATATTTGAGGCATCCTCACATCTCAAAACAATGCCTTCAAGACTGGCTGGAAGAATGCATTTACTCCACTGGCAACCAGTTGAAAATGGTTCAGCTGGAGGAACGATCATCAAAACATTTTCATTCCGTTGCACGACTCCCATGACGCTGATAGTGCTACCTTCTTTGATGTATCTGTTATATACGTTTATAAGAATAAGAGAACGAGTTTAGATTAGGGATCGATAGTTGAAGCTGACTTTTCTATCCTCCAACAATCTATGGGCCATTGGATAGTGTAGATACTGTGTAGATCCCACTTCATTCAATCCAACATGGGTAAATGGATGCAGAGTTTATACTTCCACATGGTGTTATATCATGGATAATGGTAGAGGCAGAAGTTTCACAAAGAGAACTTAAGCTCAAAATAATTCCGGGCATATACAAATATAATTAATCGTATAGGAAAAAATTTGGGGGCTGAGCCTCTATCAGGTGCTTTCCTGCAGCGTCACTGAACAGTCACATTTTTCATCACAGGCACTTAAAGATAATGTGAAGCACACTACGGATTTCACCTCTTCATTCTTAAAGAGATTGTAAAGTGTCACTTCTGAATCACGTCTACAAGAATTATATAATTACATTAAAGGTAAGAAGAAAAGACTTTAAAATCTTACCCTTCTTTCAGCTGCATTACACGGTCATCACTGGAGAGGTTTCTTGCTCCCAACCATCTGAGAAATTCAGGAGACTTATCCCCATTTTTCGATGGATTGATGTCGACTACAACAGATTCATCTACATATGGAGTCACTTTTGCACCATACCCAGTCTTAATAAGCGCCCTCAATCCAGATTGGAAGTCAGATATGTAGAAATCGACTACGTGCCTCTGAAGTCAGTTAAAAACTTATCAGTCAATCTGTACCTTAGGTAGCTTTAAAGAGTTGCATCGGCAACTAATTTGGGATCACAGCTTTGTTTTATTAATGATACATCAGCAAGCATTTGAAAACCAAGACATTACACAATACACAAATAATTTGCTTTGTATTCTGAACAAAGCTCAAAACCCACCCCAGGACATTTTAGAGTAGGCACAACAAGCCATAATTACCTCAACTAAAGTAGCTGAAACCAGATAAATTGATTAGATGGAAGGCTGCAGCTAATAAATGAAAAATCCCAGAAAGTTTGAGAGAGAGATTTATTGAATCAAACATTATGTAAGAGGGTGGCGACAACATCGACAACTCAATAATTGAAGGGCAGTGTTGCTCAACATGTGGCTTAATACGACATGTTTCTTACGGAGGCATTTCTATTTTCACCTAAAAGAAAATTTAGGCACAGTGATGAACTAAAAGTCCTTTCTTACCTCTAATGATCGAAGGCCCCAGGTAAAGCGGCGATGCATGGGGTTGGCAGCTTTTGAGTCCCATCCCCGGTACTCGTATAAACTTGTTGAAGTATAAACACATCTGGGAACTTTTTGGAATGATGATTCAAGAGGAATATTACCGCAGGTGACAACCTTCAAATTTTAGCACTTTGCTAGTTAGGACAGTGTTGCAAGTGCGGGTTCGAAATCAACAAACACAAGAAATATCACATACCCCAGAAACCTTGACAAATTGGCCATTTTTTGCTGTTCTTAGTTCTGCATGTGGATAACTAGCTATATAACTGGTAACAGCTCTTCTTCCCCAACATGTGTTCCAGGTAAATATGGTGGCCACTGCTGCAAAAAGAATAACCACCACAGCAAGAAGGATGGGATTGCGAACTGCTCCAAGGATGAAACCTCCGGCAATAAATCCCATCACAAAGAGAAGAATGATGGACCAGAGAATTGGCTTCGGAAAGCTGTTGTGGAAGGAATATTCATCATCCTGGTTAAGGTGGGTAACAGCCTGGTTATTTAAAACAGAAGCATAATGCAACTTCATAGAGCCTGTAGATTCCAAAGGACCGGATGACTTCCTAGGAGCCCCAGCTGAATTCAGGGGGCCTGATGTAATAGTTCCAGATGTGATGAGGCCTGTGGTTGGGAGAACTGGAGTGAGAGGACCTGAATTTTGACGAGAAACGGCTGTTCCAACACCCTGTGGACCAGATGATTTTTTTAATGGTTCCCCATGTTTATTAAGTGGTCCAGAATTTGTCTTCTTCAACGAGGCAGACCCAGGAACCCCTCCGGAAGAAGAGACGGATACACGATTTGCAGAATTTAAATGGCCAGAGTTAGAAGTAGCACCACCAAATGAACCAGACCTTGTAGGAGCATTATTTATAGGACCAGATTTTCGGGATCTAGAGCCATCCATAGGGATGTCAAACATTTTTCCAAGTTCTCCAGACCTTTTGATATCACCTCCAGTGTAAGGCATGGCAATCGAGCTGACTGAGGGAGTCTTTTCTTTTGGCTGCTCGGGCCGGCCTGACACATAGAGGCCATTGCTCAACTGGTGTGAAGGAAATCGGGAGCCCATGAAATGACTTAGTGAGCCACAGAAACCAGAGGACCAAATTTGTGGCAGTCACTAATTTTGGAAAATCAACGAAAAAGATCTTGAAAGATTAACATAGCAAATCCACCTCCAGCATGATATTAAACCTAAAATACAGCATGACAAGTGTCAATAAAAGCACACCACTCTCCCAGAATTGAAATATTAACACCTCTTAGGAAACAATGCAGGAGGTTGTGATTTCAAAAATAAAATAACCCTAGTACATACACAACTTTTTCCAGGTATCATGAAGGAGTATCATCACTAAAGACTATACACTCAACTTGGCATTTCTCACAGAACTCAGAAGAAACTAACAAGTCTCGTAAAGCATAATTCAGTATTCACGATGGTCTCAGCAATGCACATAAATAAAATTCCGAAAGAGATTGCTGGGTCGTAGTTAAAAGCATAAAATTAAAGCTGATTCCAGTAAAATTATTAGCACTTGGCAGAAACTCATCAATAACAAATTCCACAACAAAACAAAAGAAACCCATATCCTTATTATCCACCTATACAGGTTATTTGGCTCATGATCTATTAAGTATAATTCATCAGCCCAAAAATCTACAATAGATATCCCAGATCTGGGAATAAGTTAGCGGATGGACATACAGTAAACAAAATCCAATAGAACATACTTATTTCGTAAAGAAACCTGCACTTAAATTACCAGCAAAAGAATCAGACTTCACCAGACTTGATATCCAACATCAATCAACTTTCCCATTGCGAGCGAGCATGGAACACAAACACAAGATCCAAGAAGAATAACTGGAAGCAAAATTACCAAATAACTCGTGTACAGAGACGTGGCGGATCAAAATCAACGAAGACATTTATAAATTTAGGCCAAAAAAAGGTAGGAAAGATCCATTTTCGGGTAAGTAGAATCCCAAGAATCACGAAACTAAAAGCCACAAGCTACCGTCTTGAAATCAAAATCAAAAACCCATGAAAATCACAAACCATTGTACAAACCAGGCCTTTGAAGAAAAAAAAACCCATTCACCCATTTTGATCAAAGAACCCATAAAGAACACATAAAGGTAGCTCCAAAAACGGAGAATAACGAGCGCATTGAACGTAGAAAAGAGAGTAGAATACCTTGAGAAGCACGGAGACATGGAGGATTAGAGCTTGGGGAAGTTGGTGTAGATGTGATAAGATAAATTAGCGAGATATCCGGCACTCTGGGAGAAAAGTGTGAAACTGAAAGCACACTTCACCTTCTTGCATATGTTGTTCTATTTTATCAGCTTCTGCTGGCATTTATGACCTTTTGTTTTACCTTTTGTATTACTTGGAATATACATTTTCGATATTTTCATTACAAACCCAAAGCTCTAGAATATCTAATTGTCTTTTTAAAAAAAAAAAAAAATGTTCACAATTTTATAAGCATATCTTTGGATATATTTTGTTTTTATTTATCCGAAACATACCAATCTTATTAGAATAATGCTACAGGTACAATCAATACATCGTACAACGATATTTACAACAATTATATCGTGATATTTTGTTATTATTTCGTGAGATTTTGATATGATATCGTGAGATTTTCCATTTAATG
Organism: Henckelia pumila; assembly: GCF_033568475.1. Classification (NCBI taxonomy): domain Eukaryota; kingdom Viridiplantae; phylum Streptophyta; class Magnoliopsida; order Lamiales; family Gesneriaceae; genus Henckelia; species Henckelia pumila. Next base: position 84,911,567 of record NC_133120.1, read on the forward strand.
TATCGTGAGATTTGATAAATTAAAATTTTATTTTTGAATTTTTTATGGTGTAAAAATTATTGTACAAATTTGGTTGTACATGTAGCATTACTCATCTTATTATTTATTAAGATAGATTGCATCCATGGGTTAAAAAAAAGATGACATCTTAAAAATCAATTTTAGATTATGAGTATAGCTCATTTGACAGGAATATATTAAATGTGTGACGAGATTTCGAGTTCGAGAATCAATAGAAATAAAAATATCCTTCCTACTCCTCAGTATGTATATATATATAATTATTCTTTCAAAAAAAAAGTATATATATATAATTATATATTTTAAATTAAATATAGATTTTAGAATACACCTTAAAGTTGAGGTGAGGAGACTCGTAACTCATATTTTTTATATGAAAAAATTTCCATTAATTCAGAAATATCTAAAGGGGTAAGTTTGAAAATCATTATCTATGTAGCATGTGCTAATTAAAAATTAATATTCTATGAGAAATGGTTTTGTACATTTTTACGCACAAAGTGTTTGCATGATTGGTTGCCTTGATTGTGTTATAATAACTTGCTTGACAGCTCTTGAAGAGAAGATATGTTACTTTTTTTTAATGTTTAATAATTGTTGACCATTTTAGGGTATTGTTATTTATATTTTAAGGCATCACTTGGTATGCATGATGATAACAACTGATTATTCATATTTGTTTTCTTTAATGCTTGATTCAAATTTTATTTTAAAAAAAATCAATATCATATATCATTATTTTTTTCCAGATATGTTGATTTATATCTTTATGTCCTATATTTTTCATCATTTATACTCGAACTAAGCGATGAGTAAATAAAACCTCGTCTCCCCTTTCCATCATAGTCAGATTACCTTATTTAACCATACAGCTCCATAAAATTATTAAAGTCCAATTATTAGTTAGAAAATTTTTGGATCCGGCCCACTTTGACGGGTATGAAATTCGGAATCGAGATTTCACCTTCCCCTCCTCGAGGGATAAATTTTTTTTATAAAATACATTATAAGAATCTTGATTAATGAACGTGGCTTGATTTTTTATTTTATTTTATTTTGACAGATGGCTTGATTTTTTGTTGCTACAAGCATAACAAATATGTTTGAAATAAGATGCATACTGGATTAAAGCTGGAAAAATTTCATGTTATCAGTAAGACAGTAGTATCTTATTGAACCAAACCCCTCTGTGAAATATTGAAAATGCACCCTTTTCTCCTGTGAAATTTTAATAGGCATCCCCGCCCTTAACATTTTGTAATAGTTTCGTGTTTAACCCTTGCCACGATAATTTTATTAAACATGCGCTGTTTTTTGCGTCAAAATAATCATTTTTTATAATATTAGGATTATGATACGAAAAAGACCTTTTATTATGGTAATAATTTTCATATCTACTCATATACATCATTCACATCAAAATAAATAATTTTTATTTACAAATACTCTGTGATGTATTTGAGTAAATATGAAAAACACTACAATAAAAGAAGAACATTTTCGTACTATAGACCTAATATTGTATCATAGACCTAATATTATCAAAAAAATTGTTGATTAGGCGATGTAACAATGCGTGCTCAATAACTCATTGAGATAATGGTTAAACGTGAAACTATTACAAAATATTAAGGTCTAGGGTGCCTATTAAAATTTCACAAGAGAAAAATGTGTATTTTCAATATTTTCAATATTTCACAAGGGAGTTTGGTGCAACAAACTCAACAATTCATATCGGGTCAATTGATTTTTAATCGACCCTGTATTAATTAAATGTCCACAGTTTGATCTACTTAAGATACTAATTAATATAAGAGTAACATCTCATTAACCATTAATATGACAAGGCATATTCCATTGTGAACAATGGCCTTCCGAAACTTTTTCGGATTCATACGTGATTTTCGTTAAGAACAAAGTGTTGGAAGAAGGAGAGATGACGAAGTAAGATATTTTAACAATAAACTTTATCTTGGGTTTAAATTAAATAAGATGATATGTGTGTTTCATCATATCGATCGACATCTATCATTTTACTGAAATGATAGATGCGGATTATTTCTAATTAAACCTGAGGTCTTTCAGAATCTGATGATTGTAGAAATAGTTGTTATCCAAAATATGTAAACTCAAAATGCGAATATAACAGAAACAATATACTAAGAACGAAATAAGATCATATAACAATTCAGTAGTATATTGAGCATGTAATTACTGTAAAGTATAAACAGAATGAGTAAGGAAACAGTTAAGCAAACCGAGGCCTGTAACTATTACAGTTTTCTTAAAACAGATTCGTCCCCTCCTGTGTGTGCTTTGAGGATTACACGGACGTCTGTCTCCCAGGATACAACGGAAAAACCTTGTAGAAACCTAGCACAAAGGAACTACAATGGCGAACCGAGAATGTACCTGAACAGTATCACGACGGAACAGAAGAACAAGAACAGAGCTACAGCGAGAGCAGAACGCAGCTGATCCGAGGAACAGCGAAAGCAGAGTGCAACTGAGAGGATTTCGTGAGATTTGTTTGCTTGTGAGATTGTTTTAGAAGGACTAGAGTCTGCCTCTATATATAGGCATCGGGCTGGGCAGATGGAAGGCCAAAGGCTGGAAGATGAAGCACCAATAGTCTGGCAGCTGAAGCACCAATGGACATTCAGCTGAAGGGTCTCATCCAGAAGCTTCTCAGGGCATGTGGAAGGTCAAAATCGAAAAATAAAATAGCAAAAGGTGACCAACACTTGGTAGGAAATTTTGCCTTGATCGGTCCGACATTCGACGCACCCAGGTCACGCTCGTACGCTTGCACACAAGTCAAGTCCACAGTTTGATCTACTTAAGATACTAATTAATATAAGAGTAACATCTCATTAACCATTAATATGACAAGGCATATTCCATTGTGAACAATGGCCTTCCGAAACTTTTCCGGATTCATACGTGATTTTCGTTAAGAACAAAGTGTTGGAAGAAGGAGAGATGACGAAGTAAGATATTTTAACAATAAACTTTATCTTGGGTTTAAATTAAATAAGATGATATGTGTGTTTCATCATATCGATCGACATCTATCATTTTACTGAAATGATAGATGCGGATTATTTCTAATTAAACCTGAGGTCTTTCAGAATCTGATGATTGTAGAAATAGTTGTTATCCAAAATATGTAAACTCAAAATGCGAATATAACAGAAACAATATACTAAGAACAAAGTAAGATCATATAACAATTCAGTAGTATATTGAGCATGTAATTACTGTAAAGTATAAACAGAATGAGTAAGGAAACGGTTAAGCAAACCGAGGCCTGTAACTATTACAGTTTCCTTAAAACAGATTCGTCCCCTCCTGTGTGTGCTTTGAGGATTACACGGACGTCTGTCTCCCAGGATACAACGGGAAAACCTTGTAGAAACCTAGCACAAAGGAACTACAATGGCGAACCGAGAATGTACCTGCACAGTATCACGACGGAACAGAAGAACAAGAACAGAGCTACAGCGAGAGCAGAACGCAGCTGATCCGAGGAACAGCGAAAGCAGAGTGCAACTGAGAGGATTTCGTGAGATTTGTTTGCTTGTGAGATTGTTTTAGAAGGACTAGAGTCTGCCTCTATATATAGGCATCGGGCTGGGCAGATGGAAGGCCAAAGGCTGGAAGATGAAGCACCAATAGTCTGGCAGCTGAAGCACCAATGGACATTCAGCTGAAGGGTCTCATCCAGAAGCTTCTCAGGGCATGTGGAAGGTCAAAATCGAAAAATAAAATAGCAAAAGGTGGCCAACACTTGGTAGGAAATTTTGCCTTGATCGGTCCGACATTCGACGCACCCAGGTCGCGCTCGTACGCTTGCACACAAGTCAAGCCTGTTTCAGCGCACCCCCCCCCCCCCCCCCCCCGCGCAGGCGCGCGTGAGAGAGAGCCTCTTGACCAATCATTCTTACACCTTTACAAAGTGTAACACAATATAAGCACACCCATGCCAAGTTATTTTTCCAATGTGGGACACTCACTTTTTTCCCACTTACACATCCACATAACAAGCCCAATTGCTTGTCCAAAATTTCATTCACATAATGAAAGCCCAATAGCTTAACCAATTTTCATTCATATAATGAAAGCCCAATTATCCTAAAAAGTCCAACAATCCCCCACATGAATGGAAATTGAAAGATAAACGAAGATAGTCGTGATAAAGTTCAACAGTTGAATCCTGCATAGGATAGGTAGGTATTACCCTTTGAACCTTCCCTTGTGAGAGTATAATAATTCACTGGTTGACAGTAGACGCGATGTCTTTGAACTGTACAGCTGTTTGTGTAAATTAAGATATACATCACACAGGACTATCCCTGATACATTTCAGTTCTCATGATTGTGTTCGTTTTTTTTTTTTTTGGCCATGAATACACGCCTGGTTCTGTAAGAGGGTCTAGAATTGAGCCTTGCAATTCCTTCGAAGCGGCCCCACTTCTCTCTCACATAGGTGATTCTATGTTGAATTCCATCAGAATCATTAAAAGTTTTATACTTGTAACGCCCGTTTTTATCTTAATTGATGTTATTTGAGATAATCAGTGATTTCAGAATTTGAGACCGGACTTTTTATTGATCAGGGTCCTTTTTGCAATTTTTGGAAATTTCAGGGACTAAAATGCAAAAAGCGAATTTGTTATAAGATTGAGACTTTGACTAAGTCTTCATTTCCTTCCCTTATCTCCTCCATCTCGATTTTCCTCCATTGAAGATGATCAAAAAGCTTCCAAGCTTTTGTGATTTCGATTCTAGCTCAATCCGTCCGATAAAATTGAATTCTGACTTGATATCTACGATCACGGCTTCGAGAGCTCCGTTATATCGTAAGTTTTTCTACGATCGGATACATTCTATTTTTTGGATGTTGTTAGAATCGTGCGAGATTCGAGTATGTTGTTCTTGACAGAGTTCTGATCGTTTATTATCTGTCGGTTTTGAATTAGAGCGACGTTCGGATTTGTTATGATTTTTGGAAGTTATTTTCGAAAGTTGTGGTTTTGAGATTTGTTGGGTTGGAGCTTGTGTTGTTGTATTAGCATTGATTCGTATTGTCATCAATATAAAAATGTTGTCTGCGTTTCCGGTTTGTTCAGTTTATAGCTGTTATGCCGTCAGTTTGTGTTTTGGACGTCGTTTCGATGCTTTGAGTTATACTGAGCTTAGTATGAGTTGTGATATCGATTTTGATCGCTATGACTTCTTCTGATAGATTGATTAGAAGTCTTTGGAGTTGCGAGCCTTGTAGCTTGGATCAGTTCGGAAGAGTTGAGCCGGTATAGTATCGATGTCCTTCTTTATCGATTGATTATCTTGACTTGGATATTGATTGAGGAATTGTTGTTTTCAGATTGAAGTTTTGGAACGACAAAGAAGAGGTATAAGATGACTTTGGAATGAAATAGGACGATTAACTCGAGTCGGGATTGATTCGAGTGTCTTAGAAGAAATCACATATTGCATGATTTGATTGCTTATTGATTATATGATTGAATTTATATTGAGTGCATGAGATTACATATGCATTAATATTGAGCCCTGATTTATTCAATTTGAATTAGACGATCTAGGGATTGTGGTCGAGTGGCTTGGTAGGCGATTTACTACCTTGTCGAGTAGCTCACTGTAATGCCCTGGAGTCTAGAGGATTAAAACATGCCACGTCCATCTCGAGAGGGGAGTCGATGTGATCGTTGGATGTTTTAACCTCGGGATCCCAAACCAAAGAAAGAAAGAAATAATAGAAGAATTGCATTTGATTATCTGAGTCTGATAATCCAGAAGTTTTAAAGATATGCATATCATTTTAATTCAGTACTTGATTGGATTAATTGATTATTTGAAGAATGAGTTCATATAATGATTTGATATGGTTACTTGATAGCATGTTAGTCTCTTTTACTGAGAATATCAATTCTCACCGGATTATCCGGCTGTTGTCTTTGTTTGTATGTGTACTTGGCAACAGGTGGGGCAGGGCCGAGTCAGAGACAGCATGTCTAGACGATCGAGAGGATAGAGTGAGGCTTGGATGTTAGGAGTCTTTACGTATTTGAACTCCTTTTTGTATTGAATAAGTCCGAATTAGATGGATTTTATTATGCATGTTATTGTGAGGATTGTATAACGTTATGCTTATTATGTTGTATCTAGATGAATGGGTTTTTATGCTTTTATGTTGGATTGAATGGAATGGATATGAAGAGGAGAGAACAGAGTTTTTCTGGTGCAGAGCTCTCGCTCGATCGGCGTAATCTTACCGATCGAGCGAGACCCCCTCGAAGCGAGGCAGTGTTGGGCAAATTTTGTGCCCGCTCGATCGGTAAGATTTTACCGATCGAGTGGGAGGTCCTGATTTTGGACAGTAGGTTGGGTGAATTCTTGCCGCTCGATCGGTAAGATTTTACCGATCGAGCGAGCAACCCCCTTTTAAAAAAAAAAATTTAATTGTCTTAATCCTTATTATTTAATTGAGTTGATTAATTCCTTTATCCTTGGATTGTATGATTAGAATCTAGGCCTCACAATACTTATCCTCAACATTCACTGTTTGAAATAGGAATAGACTAACCCCCACAGTGATATACCAAATCAGTGTGATTAGGTTGTCCAATTGAACCTAGTTCTTGGGATCTCCAGTCAGCATAGGTTGGATTTTCCTTCGCACCGATTTATTCCATTGGCTTTAGTCGCATTTCTTTTGAAGATTTTTCAACTAACTCTCTGTTTAACCCTTTAACGGATCCGCTATATTATCCTTTGACTTTACATAGTCAATAAAGATAACTCCAGTTGAGAGTAGTTGTCTAACGGTGTTGTGTCTACGACGTATATGTCTAGACTTTCCATTATACATCTTGCTTTGTACCCTTCCGATCGCAGATTGACTATCACAATGAATGCAAATAGCCGGTACAGGTTTCACCCATCCTGAAACATATTCTAAAAATAGACGCAACCATTTAGCTTCTTCAGCACACTTATTAAGTGCAATAAACTCAGATTCCATCGTGGATCTGGCTATTACAGTTTGTTTAGAAGATTTCTAAGCAATTGCTGCACCTCCTAAAGTGAATACAAATCCACTTGTAGATTTTGAGTCTTTCATATTAGATATCCAGTTCGCATCACTGTATCCTTCAATAACAGTAGGATATCTGGTATAGTGCAGCCCATGGTCACGAGTATATTTCAAATACCTTAGCAATCTTATAATTGCTTTTCAGTGTTCATCTCCTAGATTACTCGTGAATCTGCTCAATTTGCTTATTGCATAGGCTATGTCTGGTCGTGTACAACTCATTAAGTACATCAGACTACCAATGACTCGAGAGTATTTTAATTGGGAGATACTCTCACCCCGATTCTTTGATAGATGTTGACTCATATCTATCGGGGTTCTAGCCAATGCAGAGTCATCCTTATTGAATTTCTCAAGTATTTTTTCCACATAATGTGATTGACTTAGAACCATCCCTTATGATGTTCTATGGATTTTAATTCCAAGAATGACATCGGATAATCCCAAATCTTTCATGTCGAATTTTGAGTTTAACAATTTCTTAGTGGATTTGATCATCTTATCATTGCTTCCGATGATAAGCATGTCATCTACGTAAAGACACAAAATGACGTAGCCACTTTCAGTGTTCTTTACGTATACACATTTGTCACACTCATTGACTTTAAATCCACTTTCTAGCATGACTTTGTCAAATTTTTCGTGCCATTGTTTTGGTGCTTGCTTTAAACCATACAAAGACTTCACCAATTTACAAACCTTATTTTCTTTCCCAGGTGCAGAAAATCCCTCAGGTTGTTCCATGTAAATTTCTTCTTCTAAATCTCCATTTAGAAAAGTATTTTTTACATCCATTTGGTGTACTTCAAGATTTCGCAAGGCGGCAATTGCAAGTATCACTCGAATTGAAGTTATTCTCGTTACTGGAGAATAAGTGTCAAAGTAATCAAGCCATTCACGTTGACGGTAACCCTTGATTACCAGTCTGGCTTTATACTTATCTATTGTTCCATCTGATTTCATTTTTCGTTTAAAAATCCATTTATATCCTAGTGGCTTGCTTTCCGGATGAAGGTCCACTGGTTCCCACGTATGATTTTGCAAAATGGATTCTATTTCATAATTTATAGCCTCTTTCCATTGAGGTCCTTCAGATGAATTTACAGCTTCCTTGAAAGTTTGAGGTTCACTTTCCATCATGAAAGTGATGAAATCCGGACCAAATGATTTCTCAGTTCTAGCTCTTTTGTTACGTCTAGGTTCAACCTCATAGTTAACCTCTTGTTCTGTTTCCATTGTCTCATGTAATCTTTTGTATGAACTTGGTTCTTCCTTATATTTGCAAGGGAACACATGTTCAAAGAACGAAGCATTTTTTGATTCCATTATCGTATTCTTATGAATGTCAGGAATTTGAGATTCATACACAAGGAATCTATAAGCGCTACTGTTGTGTGCATATCCTATGAAAATGCAATCAACAGTTTTTGGTCCATTTTTTACCTTTTTCGGAATAGGTACGACTACCTTGACAAGACACCCCCATACTCACAAATATTGGTATGAAGGTATTCTTCCTTTCCATAATTCATATGGACTTTTATCTTGCTTCTTTCGGGGTATCTTATTTAAAAGGTAATTAGCTGTCAGAACAGCTTCCCCCCACATGTTTTGTGATAAACCAGAACTCAGTAACAGTCCATTCATCATTTCTTTCAAAGTGCGATTCTTTCGCACTGCGACACCATTTTGCTGAGGATAGTAAGGTGCAGTTCTTTCGTGTCTGATACCATGTTGAGCACAAAACTCAGCAAATGGTGATTCATACTCTACTCCACGATCACTTCTTTGCACCTTAATTTTCTTGCTAAGTTGGTTTTCAACTTCACTTTTGTAGTGGACAAACTTTTCAATAGCTTCATCTTTACTTTTAAGAAGATAAACATAACAATATTTTGTGCTATTGTCTATAAAAGTAATGAAGTATTTGTTTTCACCAAGTGTTTGTACTCCTTTTAAATCACATAGATCAGAGTGTATTAAATCAAGGGGTTCACTTTTCCTTTCAATTGTTTGAAAAGATGATCTTGTTAGTTTTGCCTCAACACAAGTTTCGCATTTGTGTTGTGTATCAATTTTGAATGTAGGAATGTTTTTCAAGTTAATTAATCTACGAATCGTATCATAATTAACACTGATCACGGGCTTAATAGCCATTACATTGAGTTTGAACAAACCATTGCTTACATAGCATTTTCCTACAAACATTCAACTCTTAGACAAAACAACTTTATCTGACTCAAACACAATGCGAAAACCATGCTTGTTAAGCAGCGACCCAGGCACCAAGTTCTTACGGATGTCTGACACATACAACATATTGTTCAAAGTCAGCTCTTTTCCAGAGGTCATCTTCAAAACCACTTTTCCTTGTCCCTTGATTTCAGAAGTTGCAGAATTCCCCATGAACAGCATTTCCCCGTTCTCGGATTCCTCAAGATTTGCAAACATCTCTTTGTCAGAGCAAACATGGCGAGTGGCACCAGTGTCAATCCACCATTCCCTTGGGTTTGAACCAACCAGATTCACTTCAGAAATGACAGCACAGAGGTTCATGTTTGAAACCTCATGGGATATGTTCTCCACCATATTCACCTCTTGGTTTTTCTTTGGCTTCTTGCACTCAGAGGCCTTGTGACCAGTACCATCACAGTTGAAGCATTTCCCGGAGAACTTCTTCTTCGTAATGCCTCCTTTTGGTCCCATCTTCATCCTTTTGTTCGAAGGATTGAAATGTTTCTTTTCCGAGCTTTGTCCATGCTCGACAACATTTTATTTAGCAGCAACCGGAGAAAACAGTCGTCTTTCAGAGCTCTTGTTGTCTTCCTCGATACGAAGTCGAAAAATGAGTTCTTCAACATTCATCTCCTTTCGCTTGCGTTTCAAGTAGTTCTTGAAATCCTTCCATGCCGGTGGTAGCTTCTCAACAATGGCCGCCACTTGGAAGGATTCGCTCAACGTCATCCCCTCAGAGTGAATCTCGTGAAGAATCACTTGGATCTCTTGAACTTGGCTGATAACTGGCTTGGAATTCACCATCTTAAAATCAAGAAAACGGCCTACAAGAAACTTTTTGGCCCCCGCATCCTCGATTTTGTACTTTCTGTCAAGGGATTCCCATAGATCTTTGGCCGTTTTCTTTTCGCAGTACACATTGTAGAGCGAATCTACCAATCCGTTCAGTACGTAATTTTGGCATAGGAAATCAGAATGATTCCATGCCTCCAAAGCACTGACGGATTCAACATCTCCCTCACCCTCCTTGAGCTTAGGAGCATCCTCCGAGAGGAATTTGGTGAGGTTCAGCGTCGTCAAGTAGAAGAGAATTTTCTGCTGCCACCTCTTGAAGTCCGCACCAGTGAACTTCTCCGGCTTTTCTCCGTGACTGTTATGAACAGAAACGACAGCACCACGTGGGGCAACAGAAGGAACAACACGGTTTGGAACCGTGACAATAGGGGCAACCGGAGTAGTCTCACTTGAAGCAGAAGCCATTACTGAACAATTCACATAATGAGTACAAAAAATCTGTTTTAAGTTTGTTATCCAAAATATGTAAACTCAAAACGCGAATATAACAGAAACAATATACTAAGAACGAAGTAAGATCGTATAACAATTCAATAGTATATTGAGCATGTAATTACTGTAAAGTATAAACAGAATGAGTAAGGAAACAGTTAAGCAAACCGAGGCCTGTAACTAGTACAGTTTCCTTAAAATAGATTCGTCCCCTCCTGTGTGTGCTTTGAGGATTACACGGACGTCTGTCTCTCAGGATACAACGGGAAAACCTTGTAAAAACCTAGCACGAAGGAACTACAATGGCGAACCGAGAATGTACCTGAACAGTATCACGACGGAACAGAAGAACAAGAACAGAGCTACATCGAGAGCAGAACGCAGCTGATCCGAGGAACAGCGAAAGCAGAGTGCAACTGAGAGGATTTCGTGAGATTTGTTTGCTTGTGAGATTGTTTTAGAAGGACTAGAGTCTGCCTCTATATATAGGCATCGAGCTGGGCAGATGGAAGGCCAAAGGCTGAAAGATGAAGCACCAATAGTCTGGCAGCTGAAGCACCAACGGACATCCAGCTGAAGGGTCTCATCCAGAAGCTTCTCAGGGCATGTGGAAGGTCAAAATCGAAAAATAAAATAGCAAAAGGTGGCCAACACTTGGTAGGAAATTTTGCCTTGATCGGTCCGACATTGGACGTACTCAGGTCGCGCTCGTACGCTTGCACACAAAGTCAAACCTGTTTCAATGCACCCCCCCTGCGCAGGCGTGCACGCGAGAGAGCCTCTTGACCAATCATTCTTACACCTTTACAAAGTGTAACACAATATAAACACACCCATGCCAAGTTCTTTTTCCAATGTGGGACACTCATTTTTTTTCCACTTACACATCCACATAACAAGCCCAATTGCTTGTTCAAAATTTCATTCACATAATGAAAGCCCAATAACTTAACCAATTTTCATTCACATAATGAAAGACCACTTATCCTAAAAAGTCCAACAATAGTGCTGTATGTGAATGGCATGAAAGATGGTTCAAATTATTAAATTTTATTATATATTGTTGTACATAATTACTAAAGAATGATTTTTTAAAAATTATCCTCTCCAAATACCTATAATGAAATATAATTTTAACGAAAATTAATTTTTAAAATTATTTTTAAGTTTCAAATATATTTTAGGCCATTTTTACATAGCACAAAAACATATTAAATTGAGAAAATATATAATATAAAATTATGGAATAACTACATATTTTATTAGATAATTTTTTTTATTGCACTTGTGTTTTAATCTCTTGCATTTGTTTCTATATTCAAATTTATTTGATCTTTGCTTAATTCATATTGATAATAACAATTTTATAAAATTATAAACTTTTTGGTGTGAATTAGTGTATATTTATAAATCAACTTTCCAATTTCGTAAAATTCGAATCTGCCTCGTGTTTGTTTTTCAAATAATTCTTAAAACTGAAAAAAATATAATAAAAAGGAAAGAATAAAAACTAACGACAAATAAAATTATAGAATAAGCATAATCATAAACAAAAATATGTAAATTAATAAAGATAATAATGATAATCGCTATTATAATCTCTACTATATTACAATAGTTGAGAGATTACGCATTGTTTGGTACAAGGGATTAGGTAGGTTGGTGTATGATTTTTTATTTAATCAATTGTTTGGTAGAATTTTAATTAAAACAAGCTAATCTAACCTAGAAAGGATAAAGTTGTTTTATATTAGATTAACTAAACCCTTCCCTCATCCTAGTATTATTTATCCTTGTTTTTATCTTACACATAAATTTCATAATTACCCTTTCCCTCCAACCTAAAAATCACTCATCCAATAAAATATAAATGGTATTTTTGGCAAAAAGTTTTAAACCATTATTTAATCTTATTCCTAAAAATCAAACCAAACACAATACTATTTTCAACACAAATTACCAATCTTTATTTATCATGTTTTTTATCATTAATTTAATAATCATTCAATAATCCTATCAATTGAACCAAACATTGCGTAAAACCGCTTATGTGTAGACACCATCTTTTATTTTCATTTTTGTCTCTCTCCTTCATTTCTAGATGTTATTCCATAATTACTCTTCCTACCCAAAAACCTTCTAAACCTCACATTCACTCCACATTTCACATGAAAAAAACTCATTTTTTATAATACACGCAAAGCGTTTGCATTTTTCACTAATATTTATTATCATTAGTATTAATATAATATCATGGTCATCAATGATTTATTAAAAAATAAATAATGTTTACTGAAATAGCCTCATTTCAATTAATTTTTAAAGTGATTCTTATCCTCTAAATTGTAATATTTTGTTGAGACGAGGAAAAAGCTTAAAGAAAAAGTATTTTAGGACTATTAATTAATTAATCACCATAAAAAACTATATTATATATCTTTATTAAGAAAAAAACATTTTAAAAAAATATCATTAACATGAGGTAATTCTTATGCTCAAGATAAGTATATCTCATGTCCATGCTCAAGTTTTATCTGTAGTGCGAGCAAATACTTTATATGGTTGAATTTATATCAAGATTCATATATTTGTACTCTAAAAAAAGTAAATTGCGTAAAATGTATTCACTACTTCAACAAATGAGAGTTTTTCGGTGGAACCGACGAACCAAGTGAGCTGATTAGATGCGTGGGTTATAAGATGACTCATATAGTTTGTTAAGAAATGGAATTATAGACAATTAAACAAATGTTAAGAGTTGAAATAATACACTAGCATTGAAAACATACACAATTGGTCATGTTTAATTTGCACTGTCTTCTATGTATATAAAAGTTCCATATACACGCGAACGCAAAGCAAACAATAGAACGTACCAAATCAACCAATCCTAAACATCCACAACCCCATTCCGATTACCCTTTTTTCCCCATTCAATTTCTGGCAGATTGCTGCTGGAAAAAAAAAAAAAGCATATGATCCTAAATGAAAACTATGGTCATTTTACATCTGGTTGAAAAAATTGATAACGATAATAATAATTAATGAATTGGCCATAAATGATGACTATGTTGAGAATTAAAGAGGGCCTTGCCATACATTTATGCTACATTATAAACTTTCCCAAACTTTAACCTTTGGGCTTCTAATTTTGCAGTTTTCGTTACTTATAAATAGTAGAGTGACTCATATGATATACACAATGCATAAATTTGTTTAATCTGATATTCCATACATGATTCGAGTTTAATTTATCAAGCTATATTAACACAAAAGGCTTGAGTTTGTCATGAGAAGTTCGAATTAAACTTATTCATGCATATTTGAACTCCGCTCCAACTTTTTGGCTATTGCGAAACCATGTCAACTTTTGCATGTAATAGATCAAGGACTGAAATTTAGGTAGCGTTTAAGATTACTTACAAAAGCACTTTTGAAATTTTTCTACACTCAAACTCTATCTTAATTAATATGCTTGAATATTTTCGTGGTTCCACTCATCTAACATTCTCAAAAGTCAAAATTAGAGGATGTATTACATATATTTTTTATGACATCATATGTGAAATTTATCTCGTTTTAGAGCTTAATTTCTTTAGCTCGCTTTATTTTATTAATTAAATTGTGAGTCCCAAACTCTAAGAAGCGCTAGTCGCTCGTGAATTCTGGTATCTATTTATGAATATATTTGAAATCTCCAAGTTCCATACTAAAATAATAACTTTTTAATGGTTTTAAAAAATAATAATAATGTTGCAATCTTTTACTTAAAGGAATTTTATATATCGATCGAGTACAATCAAATGAATTGATTTCCAATTTATCCTTTTGCCGGTGGATTCTGATGATTCGATGGCCCACGTTAAAGTTCATGAGGCCTGATTTGTAGGAACGGAGATTGAATGAGATTTACACTGTAGAATAGATTTGGAGTGGATTTAATGGGATTTAAAATAAACAAATACTCTTTGGAGTAGATTTAATGGGATTTAAAATAAATAAATACTCTTTTGTTGTTTGGCAAAATGATATTAATTTCAAAATGAAATTGTTATTTGTTTGATGAGATTTCATTTAACTAAACAAAATCTTTATAAAATTAATCGAATTTCATGAGATTTCACGGGAGTTGAGTTTTAAAAACAATAAATTCATTAAATATATATAACTTACTCATAAATTTAAAAAATTCTTTAAAATTTTTACAAAATATCATTTATTCAAAATCCATATGATCAATATATACTATTATGTTTAAATTCTTACCAAACAGTACTAAATGAAATTTTAAGCCCATGGATTTGAAATCAAAATCTAATTTTTTATACAACCAAACACACGGTTAGAATTCGTATTGTATTCATCGTTGGATTTTATTTTGATGATTTGACTACTTGAGGTAGATTCATTAAGTCATCATCGATTCACAGTTACATTTAAGTATTAAAAGATGAACGCTTCCATAAATATAAAAAAATAGGTAGTGTTTATAAGAATTTTTAAGAAACATACCTTACAATATCGTTCCTCCGCGCACGATTAACATGGTTATAACATACTTTTTTACAACAAGTGTTTTGCATGATGGGGAGGCGTTAGAGACGTTTATAAATCCAATTTCGATATTTCTGAACAAGTTGTAAATTTAGCAAACAATTGTATTTGAATGAAATCATATATACTCCTTAACAAAATAATATTTTTTTGATACTTATGTTACATACTGCCTAATATTGATATACGTCTCTACGATATGTAGCTAACTAACTATCATTAAATTGAATATTTGTCTACTCAATTTGGGTCCCTGTCTCCTTTTATTTAATCAACCGACAACTTATATCTAATAATATGTTCTAAGCCGGTTTAGACATTTAATTTGTATGGTATAATGTTAGTTTTGATCATATAATATGTAAGATAATTTAAATACGGAATATAATGTTATGTTATATATCTCCCTAAAAATTATGTAATATATATATATATATATATATATATATATATATTAACATGATTGAATAAAAAGTATATTTAATTCGATACATTGGTATAACATTAAGTTTCAATGTGGGCCTCCTCCGTGTTGCGTCACTAAGGGAGCACTTGAAAGCAACGCATAATCGCATAGGTTCGCTTAGCCATTGTCCTTAAAATGAATTTGATTTTTTTGACATTGATCAATATAAGTGAGATTCATTTTTTCAGTTGATAAATATTTGTTTTTGGATATATATTAAGACAATATTTGATTCATGGATGAGAAGATAGAATATTGATAATGTAAATATGATAAATTAATATATTTGAATAAGATAATGATGTATGACACTGATTTTTAGTGGAATTTGAGTCAATCATCCGACAAAACAAGTTGAATATCTAATCTTTCTCACTAAGCGTTGCCTTAGGATATTGTCGTAAAAATATCGTGAAATTTTCCGGTTCCGAGTTATACTTAAGTATTTTAATTTAATTTATTAATGTTTTCGCATATTCGATAGATTTGAATAAGTTCAAGAGAACAAAAAATTTACCCTTGTTTCTAAGTGATCATTTAATTTTCTTGATATATTTCATTATATGTTATGCACATGGACCAAAATTAATTAGTTGGAGAAATTCCAATCCTAACAAGTTGAATAATTGAAACGTTTGCCACATTCAACTAATCTTGGGGACATGGTCCTCCGAAATTTTTTTCTAATCTGTTTCATTACTAAACATATTTACAAACGATAATATGCAAACATATATGAAAATGAAGTCTTTTTATGGTGAATCTTTTGTGAAAATGTATCACATATGTCTATATTAATACAATATGTTGATTTGGTCCACATATGCAGTGAAAAATAATAATGTTTAGTGAATTTAGTCAGATCGAAGATTCGTTTCATAAAATTAACAGTAATACCATCTCATAAAAGCTTGCTGAATTTGTTATTATGATCAATTGATCATATGCTCGTAGTGCAATGACATTAATATTTTCTAAGAGAAAATAAACTTAAGTTTATCTCTAGATACCAGAAGGCTTAAGGTAGTTAAAGTAAACTTTTTAGAAGATAACGACAAAAGCCCGATCCCATAAATAAAATAAATATTGTATTGCGACGAGTGAAATTCAGTATAGCGCATAGTTGCATGTTTAATACATCAAAACACGAAAAATTTATCCAGGTGGAAATTAGATTAGTTTTTTTTTAAAAAAAATAAACATGACTGTGTATATGTGTGTGTATGTTTGCATCCATGCATGTAAATAAATTTTTAACCAAAAAAGAGTATCTATTTAACATTCATAAAAATAAATAAATAATTAATTTACGAAACTTTTTTTACTGTGTTTATTTTTGGAATGTCTCACTCACTTTTTTCGTAGAAAAATTGCACTCTGACATGTCATGTATGAGAATTGCGACAACTCCGGTGGGATCCAAGCCTCACATGCCCTGAGAAAATGAACCCCTGCAGTCTCTGTCTCGTAACAAAATATTCAATTCCTTGATCAGAAAAAAAATAAAAAATAAAAAAGAAATACTGTCCCCAATCCATACTTCTGTCATATTTTATATACAAATTATATATATAAGTTGCGAAAATTTATTTCGCATCCATATCATTTAATGATGTGCGCAGACCTTGATATAAGAAATGATTTTTTAAAAAAAAAAATACAGAAATTAAAATAGTTCTAAAGGTTATACTTTTCATAGGTCGGATCTAATGAGAAATGTATTTCACAAAATTAAAACGTGAAACAATGAAATAACTACTTTTTTTAAAAAAACAAAAAAAAGGAGATTTAAATTACTTTATATACATATATAATAAAATAAAATAGACCCACTAAAGGGTAAAGAGAAATGCAAAAAGGAAAATGGAAGGGGGTCCAAATAAAGCACAGTTCTTGATAAAAATAGTTCAATGGTATGATGAGGACTTCTGTCCTCCATCTTCGGTCCTTTCTGGTCTCCCCCTATTAAATCCATTTCACCCAGCTTATTCAACCCTAATTACTCCACTCTCTCACTCACTCCTTCACATTCCACTATTTCACACCAAAAAGAGGAAAAATACTATACCCATTTTAGTTCTTTCTAGTGCTGCCGGAAAAAAAAAATATTTAGACTCGAGTGGTAGCTGATGGGGTGCTGTATTTTCTTGATGTTCATGTCTTTTTCGTGGGAAACATAGATTTTTTTTTGTGGGAATGCTGCTTGGTGAAAAATGGGAGAGATAATGCAGTAGTTTGTGCAGCATTATAGAGTTTTGTTCTTTTCTTGGATCAATGTGAGCAAAGATCTCACCTTTTTCATCTCTCTGTTTTCCTTAGTGGGATTTGTGTTGTTTTTGTACTGTTATTGATTGTTTTGATTCTTTGCTTGTTCTTACCGCTTTCTTTTGATATATTTGTACAGGGTGTTATTGTAATTGGTCAATTTGTAGGTGATTTGCCGCATGGAGAAAATGTGAGTGAGAGAAAGAAGAAGATAAAAAGCAGAAAGCGAGGTATAGAGCTCAACTTTGTAGCTCACTTATTTGCTTATCCGCTGCCTACCTGTCTGGCAATTTTGTCTTCTTTAATTTATAGCATGTGAAATCTCATTGGTCTAACCATATATGCACGCTCAAACACCACTGTGAGATGCATAGATCAGGTTATTGATTCGATATGATTTAGTAAATAAATCCTTGGGTGCTTCTTCTCTAGGCTCTTTCTATTGGCAAGTATTAAGTTTTCTTGATGAAAATTATTGCCATTTTTGGTGTGCATGACATATTGTATTCTTTCATAACTCCATTTTGACATCTAGTTTCATATGTATTGAATTTTTGTGTATTTGAATGGACTTGGTTCTGCCAGGTTGAGTGAAGTTGGAACAGAATTGGATTGGACGAGTAACATGGGGTTGAATGGTTCTTTGATTGTCTTAATGTTATTAAGTGTTCTGATTTTCGTGAGGGCAGAAATCTACATCGTTACAATGGAAGGAGAGCCCATAATCAGCTATAGAGGTGGTATTGATGGGTTTGAAGCCACCGCTGTGGAGTCTGATTCTGATAAAAAAATCGATGTCACAAGGTACTCTTAGAATATCTAGCGTAAAAGGTTATATCATTATGCTGCCTTTTGTCGAAGCAGAAACAATTTGTTGATCTGATGTTTTATATAGGTTGATTGTGTGGGACTATCTTATTTCTTTTGATAGGTGATTGGGTGGTTTTCTTTCATATTATATAAGTTTGACTATATTTTAGTTGTTTCTTGTCTGTTTGCTTGATGTGTCCGGGAAGGATGAACAGGAGGCTAGTTTTCTGACTGAGATATATCATGGACACTGTCTCGGTCGTTGGCGTGCTTTGATTACTCCAGTTATGAGGAAGTTGTTTGCACTTTACTCATGCTTTTTCTGATGTTTAAACATTACTTACTTCACGTTACAGAAAATAAATATGACTCAAACAAAAGGAATATAAATGGCTGGTGATTGAGCTTGTGTCGTATTTCATCACCAATGGTTCTTGGAATTTGACTACATTTAACTTTTGGAAAGAAGTTCGATTGAAATACTGAATGTTGAATACTTATTAACTCTATATTTTGGTTCCCTTCCAGTGAATTGGTCACGTCCTATGCCCACCATCTAGAGAAAAGACATGATATGCTTCTTGACTTGTTGTTTGACCAAGGCACCTTCAAGAAACTCTATAGCTACCGCCATCTGATCAATGGTTTTGCTGTTCACATTTCTCCCGAACAGGTGACATTATTTGCTTATACTCTCTCTTTCTTTATGTATTGAGCCCATCAATATTCAATTCTTTTTTTACCCATATTTCTCATGCATTTAAACATATTAGTAGGCAGAAATACTTAGACAAGCACCTGGAGTGAAGTCTGTGGATAGAGATTGGAAAGTGAGGAAGCTCACAACCCACACCCCACAATTTTTGGGGCTTCCAACTGGAGTGTGGCCTACTGGAGGCGGCTTTGACCGAGCTGGGGAGGATATTGTAATAGGCTTTGTGGATTCGGGAATTTATCCTCTTCATCCAAGCTTTGCAACCCATTACACCGATCCTTATGGACCTGTTCCCAAGTACAGAGGTAAGTGCGAAGTTGACCCCGAAACAAAAATGAACTTTTGTAATGGAAAGATTGTCGGAGCTCAACATTTTGCTGAAGCAGCAAAAGTAGCTGGTGCATTTAATCCAGAAATTGATTACGATTCTCCCTATGATGGTGATGGACATGGAAGGTCTGAATTATTATTCTTTGACGTGTCAAATTCATCGAGATTTGTGCATCTTTAATATTGATTTGTGCATCTTTAATATTCATGAAGTTGTTTGAAGTTTTTATTCTTCTTCCCTAAGTCACCCGTGTTCTTACTGGGGTTTGGGTGGACCTATTTGGAGAATACTTTCAAATTAGTTGCATTGCTATCTATCAGTCTCATGGTATTTTCGCTGCCTAGCAGATAGTTAAAAATTTTAATTATTCAACCAGGTTGTGAATTGTGACACTGATGTTTGGGTAATCTATTTGATTAATAAGATCCAAAAGGTTTATTGATTCTAGAGGATTCCAGAGGGTGCCGATTAGGGTGTAAGTGAACCGAATTCTGCCGAATGTGATGCAAAATTTGAGGCTCGAGTTAGTTACATCGAGCTCGAGTTCGATTCGAATATCGAAAATTTAGTATTTTTGGGTTGAATTCGGTTCGAATTAAAGCTTGAGTTCAACTCGAAATATTCAAACATGTTTGCTAGCTATAGAAAATAAAGGTTTGAAATATTGTATTTAATATATAAATATATTATATTAATAAAATATTAAAGTTCGTGAGTGGCTTGCTAACAATTGAACAAAAAATTTGAACTCGAGTTAGGCTAGGAAGAAAAGTTCGAACATATTCGAGTTCGGCTTGAATTCGATAATTTTGAATAGAATCAAATATTTTTCGAGCCAGCTCAAAAAGCTCGCAAGCCTGGTCAATTTGTGAACATCCCTAGTGCCGATTCATAGTATGCAGATAGAAATTATCTTGCCTTAAATAACATCCAAGGGTTGGATTTGGAAAAATTGTGTCGTGTTTTCTTTTTTCTCTGGGAGCCTAAGATCAAGAAGCTATTGGCCATTGACCGGATTGTAGAAGCTCACTGGTGAAGCTCCATGGCACCAAAATTTTATCAGGGGACCAATTGATTCACCAAAAGGACTAGGCCTTGAAAGCTGCTTTTTCAAGTGTCAGTATTGGAACATTCAGTCCATTGTGGAAGGGTTTTAAGTACGGTTGAATATGGACTAGTGGATTTAACCAGGAACCATTGAACTTTTAAATTGGACGGGCACTGTAGAAACAATTTATGGCTAGACTCGATTGTTCTATTTGAACTCTATGTTCCCTGTTTTTTCACCCTTGTTTTGTCATCTGGATATGTTATTTTGTCAATGCCAATGGTGTATAGTATGCATGTGTTTACGTGTACGCATAGGTTTTGTACCCACCCAACATCTAAAAGATTAGCATAATAGCATACATGTGTGTTTGTTTCTAGATGTTAAGTTTCTTGTCAAAGACGAAAATGACATTTTGGATGACGATTGTTCGCTTTCCTAGTTAGTCTTGATTAATCTTATATTTTAATTTCATTTTCTAGATGTATTTTAATGGAAACATTCGGAAGTTGATTCAATGTCTTTTCCAGCCATACAGCTGCTATCGCAGCTGGAAATAATGGGATTCCTGTGAGGATGCATGGATTTGAATTCGGAAAGGCAAGTGGAATGGCACCACGCGCGAGGTTAGGTTCTTGGTATTGAGCTTCACTTTTGGGTTCTGAACCTTACACAATTCTCCTCAATCAATATGTGCCATCCTGCAGTTTACGTGATTTTACTTGTGTAGAATTGCTGTATACAAGGCGCTTTACAGAATATTCGGTGGATTTGTGGCCGATGTAGTTGCCGCCATTGATCAGGTAGTCCAAATGTTTGTCAGGACCCAGGATGTGTAAATATCTGTTGGATTAAACAAACGACGAAAGAATCATATGAGGGATGCTTATGTTGTATATTTACAATTGATTCAGCACTCTGACATGTTGTGTACCGTTTTGACAGGCAGTTCATGATGGTGTGGATATTCTGAATCTCTCAGTTGGCCCCAACAGCCCTCCAACTACCACAAAAACTACTTTCTTAAATCCTTTTGATGCCACCCTTCTTTCAGCTGTGAAAGCTGGAGTTTTTGTCGTACAAGCCGCTGGAAATGGCGGCCCCTTTCCCAAAACCTTGCTGTCTTACAGCCCGTGGATAGCAACTGTAGCTGCTGCAATTGATGACCGACGATATAAAAACCATCTTACTTTGGGGAATGGGAAAATCTTAGCTGGAATTTGCTTGTCCCGTAAGTTCATACAAATCAGTATATGCTAGGGTTACTTTTCATTTACAGTCTACGTTACAAGCTTCCCATTTTCAGCCTAATGAGGCGAGTAAGAAGCAGCTAGAAATAGGAAGGAGAAACAACGTGGTGAAATATAAGCTACTTTGACATTGCAACTTCAATCCGGCTTTCAAGGTCTCTGGTTGAAGAGACTTTTGTCCCTCATTTTATGCTTTTCAAACACTTGTAAAAACCAGTTATTACTCGAGTAAATGGCCTTCATCTATTTACTATCAAGAAGAATTATGGCTCAGTTAAATGTTAGTTTTGCATGAAATAATCATCTATTTACCTCGATTTTGAGCATTGTACTATCTATCATTCATTGATTTAAGTGTGTTTATTGCCAGTTTCTATCAATTTATAGTTTGTTTTAATGTTTTCATTCTCCTGCTCCTTCAGCTCCAACGCCGGCAAATAGGACATTTACCTTGGTTGCTGCTAATGATGTGATGCTAGATTCATCAGTCGCGAAGTATGGTCCTTCTGATTGCCAGCGCCCTGAACTACTGAACAGAAATTTAGTGCAGGGGAAGATTCTTCTCTGTGGATATTCTTTTAACTTTGTTGTTGGAACTGCTTCAATCGAGAGAGTTTCCGAGACAGCTAAGAGTCTTGGAGCAGTTGGATTTGTGCTAGCGGTCGAAAATGCCTCTCCTGGGACAAAATTTGATCCTGTTCCAGTTGGGCACCCTGGGATCCTCATTACCGATATTACCAAGTCAATGGTAACTATTACTATATTCCCATCTTCTCAGTTTCAGCTTGATCTTGAATCATGACTCAATATTTTCAAATATTCTTGCACCTTCCACGGTATTATTGACTTTGCTGACAACATTATTGTCTACTTCGCTTCAAATTGACTTTGCTCCTGGTTCTCATCTGTGATAATCGTGCTTGGATTGCCGCATCTTATAGGAGCTTATAGACTACTATAATGCATCCACGCCGAGAGATTGGACAGGGCGAGTAACAAGCTTCAAGGCCGTAGGAAGCATTGGAGAAGGGCTGGAGCCTATACTCCACAAATCTGCCCCACAAGTAGCATTGTTCTCCGCTCGAGGACCCAACGTCAAAGATTACAGTTTTCAAGATGCAGATCTCCTAAAACCAGATATTCTAGCTCCTGGATCTCTAATTTGGGCCGCTTGGGCACCTAATGGAACAGATGAGCCAAATTACATCAGTAAAGTTTTTAAGATACCGTGTTACATATTTTACCTTCATTTAGCAAACTCTTCTGAGTTTAGAGTATACCTTTTTGATTTCTAAGACATGTTTCTTCATTTAAGCAGACGAAGGATTCGCAATGATATCCGGAACGAGCATGGCTGCCCCTCATATAGCAGGAATCGCAGCTCTTTTGAAGCAGAACCACCCTCACTGGAGTCCTGCCGCCATAAAATCAGCCTTGATGACTACAGCAACAACCATTGACAGAGCGGAGAGACCCTTACAAGCCCTTCAATATTCAGGATCGGAAACTATATCTTTTGTTCCCGCAACGCCTTTTGATTATGGAAGCGGTCATGTCAATCCCCGAGCGGCTTTAAATCCTGGGCTGATCTTTGATGCAGGTAATCAACGTACTCCTCTTCACCCATTTTATCGATCAAAAGAGTTCAGGTTGTTGAACTCTCTTTTTAGTTAAGCTCTCATTCGTTGAACGGAAGGCGCCGAGTGACCGAGTCTTTGACAGTGCTTAGCTATGTTCAACCAAGGGTCGGTGTACAATTTGTTAGTTGATGATCTTTTTTAAAAATATTATGTCCATTATAGTGAAAAGGCTGTCATTTTTAAAAATTACACTCACCTCGATTTGGAATTCAGGATACGAGGACTACTTGGGCTTCTTATGCACCACACCTGGTATCGACAAGCACGAGATCAACAACTACACGAATACCCCCTGTAACTACACTCTCAGCCATCCATCAAATCTCAACACACCCTCAATCATGATATCCCATCTGGTGGGAACTCAAACTGTTTCACGTACTGTTACAAATGTCGCTGGGGAAGAAACATATGTGATCACCGCAAGAATGGCTCCAGCAGTGGCCATCGAAACGTGGCCTCCAGCAATGACTCTTAGACCTGGTACATCCAAGAAATTCTCTGTCACTCTTTCGGTTCGATCAGTAACGGGTACATACAGCTTTGGCGAGGTTTGGCTCAAAGGGAGCAGAGGGCATAAAGTCAGAATCCCGGTTGTGGCGATGGGGTTCTACCGATAGATTTCTGTGTTGGAGCCAATTGATTTGTTGAGTTCCAAAAGATTATGCATGTGGGAGAGATGATTACCATTAGAATGAGGGTGGAGTATGTGATTTCCTTCCCATTTTATAAGTTTTGTTTTCTCAGTTATGTAATAAAACCATTGTAGAATGCCTTGTAATTCAATAATACATATAATGTAACATATAATTATAGTATGTGGTTTAGGATATATAATGATTAAGACTTTTATATTCTCACTCTTTGTTTTGAACATAATCATCATTTAACAAATAATCTCAAAAGCTCCATGAATGAACTAGCCTTGTTTCTTTTCTGAAGCCATTTAAATAATAATTTATAAGCTTTGGGATACTAAGATAATTTTTGTGGTTATCATTATGTATTAACTATTATTTTGTTGCATGCATAATGTGCGTACAGTCTGTTTTTTTAACATAGAAAAATAAAATAAATCGTAAAATTTTTAAAAAAATACAAAAAAATAGTGATTTCTAAAATAAATAGTCACAAAAATGTAATATATATTATATCAAGTGGGTGACATTTTCGTAAATACAAAAACATCAAAAAACACAAAATGAATGTTATTTTGGCAAATAATAAAACATCTAATGGTAAAAATGAGTAAATTTGCCTATAATTTTGATTTTATTGAAAATTAAGTTAAAATATAATGATAATTCAAATCAAGTTTCACCAATTAATTGAAAGTTAGTTAATTAAAATTTTTTATTATAATAATATATATTAAGATATATTATTTTATAGTATATTAGAGAGTTTCATATTACCTGTTTTTAAATTAATTTCCTGACGTGCTGAGTGATTTTACGTTATATTTTTCTAAAAAAAATCTTTTTTAACAAAATTATATATTAGCTTTTTTTTAAAGTAAAAATTATATATTAGTATCAAGTGATTTCATCAACTCACTAAAATTTTCGACTCACCCACCAGATATATAACTACCCATCTCGTCTTTCACAATGTTTCAAGTTTCATCCCATATTTTCTCCGAAATTTTATTTTGTCAACTTCCTATAATTTTATTTATATACAATTCCACGTCTATATCTAATTTTTTTAGTTTAAACTCTTACCAGTTGTTTAGTAAGCTACAAATTTCGTCAAACTTATATAAAACATTTATCACAACAATATATGATAAAATCAAATGCATTTCTATATTTATTAACGCTATGCATTGAAAAATATCTATTAATTCCGTATTTTAAATTTTTGAAAATGTTGTTTATATATATATATCTATTACTATTCTAAATATTCTAAATATATGAGTTTTAAAATTGTGAATTTTCTAATTTGCCCTTATTTATTTTACATAATATTAATTAAATATTTTGTCATTTCCAATATATTTTTGGTTTTTCCTTTCATTTTCTAGATTAGTCTAGAGTAATTAATTTTTTGTTTTCCCTTTCATTTTCTAGATTAATCTAGATTAATTAATTTTTTTTATTAATTGTTAACATTTAATTCATGTCTTAAATTAAAAAAACTATTATAAATATATGAGTTCCAATTGTGAATTTTCTAATTTAAGGAGAAAATTTTGGGTCTGGGTAGTTCGGAAGGTTCAAACTACATAGCCTAGAGGGTTGGGAGGTTTCGAAAGGATCGGAACAAGAGAAGTGGTTCGGAAGCTACGGGAATATCCGAACGTCCGAAGTGAGATCGGAGCTTCCGATCGAATCACCTGTAATGTGGCGATGATTCTTGAACACTTAGCTGCATGTATGGGATCAAAACTTCCTAAGTGTAGATCGAAGCTTCCGATCGTGGCAGTTCGCTGCATGCATGCGGAGATCGGAGCTTCCGATCGGGAGTTCGGAGCTTTCGATCTCCGTCTATAAATAGGAGGTCCGAACTTCAGATTCTTGCACCAATTTCACAAGCTATTCTCTCGTCTCTTAGGCTATTTTAGGAGTTTATAGCCATATGGCGTGGTTCGGGCCTTAGCAGGGCGTCTTCGGGATCCTAGCGGAGTGGTGCCTAAGTTTTGGGGCAATCGACGTCAGCGAGCTGACGACGGACAAAGGTATAACTCTTGCTCTTTTTTATATATCTCCTTCTTTATCTTACATAATATTAATTAAATATTTTTGTCATTTTCAATGTATTTTTTCGTTTTTCCTTTCATTTTCTAGATTAGTCTAGAGTAATTAATTTTTTTTATTAATTGTTAACATTTAATTCATGTCTTCAATTAAAAAAAAAATTATTAATTAAAATTTATCTTAAATTTTGTGTCTATTTACTTATTCAAAGTAAATTAATCTATTAGGGTTAATTGCATCCACACCCCCTGTGAAAAGTCTAAAAGGCATAAAACCCCCCTTGTGTAAAATTAATAGCATGTTAGACCCTATGTTTTAAAAAAAATTAGCATAAAAACCCCTATGAGAGAGTATAAATGTGCCCGAGTTTGTATAACATAGGGGTGAAATGTGCTACATTTTAAAAAACTGAGGGATGCATTAGCCTATTAATATTTTTTAAGAGGATTTATGCCTTTTAGACTTTGTACAGGGGGTGTAGATGCAATTAGCCCTAATCTATTACTATTCTAAATAGAGTTATTTGCACCAACCACCCCTGTGAAATATTGAAAATGTACACTTCTCCCCTGTGAAATTTTAATAGGCATCTTCAACCCTAACCTTTTAATAAATCAGCACACTCGCCCCTTCACATGAGTGTTAGTTGCGCACGTGCCCCTCATGCGACTGGGCAAATATTTTGATATTTTTTTTGCACCAAATACCCCTGTGAAATATTAAAAATGCATATTTAACCTCTGTGAAAATAATTTTTAAATCTATTCAACACATAATACATAATTTTTAATAAAATACAATTATAAATATTTAGAAAACATTTTTTGTTTTATTTTTTATTATTTTTTATTTTAAATGTATTATCATTAATTAATTATTTTTTAAAAATATTATTACTTTATCTTGTTATCATTATTTTATTAAATTCACTTCGTATTTCCAATTTTTTCATTAAACATGCATTCATAAACAAATATTTAAATAATTTCAAGTACCAAAATATTGAACTAAACTGATAAGTTCAAACATATTGTTTTTTTGATTTAGAACTATATATTATTGAACCAAAATTTAAATTTTTCGAGAATATGCATTGCACAATTTGTAATAAATAATAAAAAAAATAACATGCTAATATAATTCTACATCAAAAAAGTAACATTCATGAACTTATCATTTGATTCAATATTTTGATATTTTTAGATATTTAAATATTTATTTATAAATTATATTTAATGAAAAAGTTGAAAAAACGAAGTGATTTGATAAAATAATGATAACGAGATAAAGTAATAATTTTATTTAAAAATAAATTAATTTAAAATTAAAAATTAAAAATAAAAATAAATAAAATTAAAATTAAAATTAAAAATGTTTGGTACTTATCATTTTGATTTAATATTTTGGTACTTTTAGGTATTTAAATTTCGTTTATGAATGCATTTTTAATGGAGAAGTTGGAAACAAAAATAAAGTTTAATAAAATAATGATAACAAGATAAAAAAATAATATTTTTAAAAAACATTATATAATCATAATAAATTTAAAATTAAAAATAAATTAATAAAACGAAAAATGTTTGCTAAATATTTTATAATTAGATTTTAATAAAAATTATGTATTATGAGTTGAATAGATTTAAAAATTATTTTCACAGGGGCCAAATATGCATTTTTAATATTTCACAGGGGTATTTGGTGCAAAAAAAATATCAAAATCTTTGCCCAGTTGCATGAGGGGCGCGTGCGCAACAAGCACTCATCTGAAGGGGCGAGTGTGCTAATTTTTTAAAAGGTTAGGGTTGAAGATGCCTATTAAAATTTCACAGGGGAGAAGTGTGCATTTTCAATATTTCACAGGGGTGGTTGGTGCAAATAACTCATTCTAAATATATGAGTTTCAATTGTGAATTTTCTAATTTGCCCTTATTTATTTTATATAATATTAATTAAATATTTTGTCATTTCCAATGTATTTTTGGTTTTTTCTTTCATTTTCTAGATTAGTCTAGAGTAATTAATTTTTTATTTTCCCTTTCATTTTCTAGATTAGTCTAGAGTAATTAATTTTTTTATTAATTGTTGACATTTAATTCATGTCTTAAATTAAAAAAAAAACTATTATAAATATATGAGTTCCAATTGTAAATTTTCTAATTTTTCCTTATTTATCTCCTTATTTATCTTACATAATATTAATTAAATATTTTTGTCATTTTCAATGTATTTTTTCATTTTTCCTTTCATTTTCTAGATTAGTCTAAAGTAATTAATTTTTTTTTATTAATTGTTAACATTTAATTCATGTCTTCAATTAAAAAAAATTATTAATTAAAATTTATCTTAAATTTTGTGTCTATTTACTTATTCAAAGTAAATTAATTGTTAAATTTAATTCATTTCCTAAACTAAAAAAATTATTATATTAATTGAAAGATCTTAATTTATTTGTTATAATATATATCTATAAAAGTGACACTTTAATTATTATCACTTTTCATTTCATAATTAATACTTATATATAATATTTTTTAAAAAATTTAGAGACTACAAATATAATCAACAACATCAATATTTTTCTGTACAACTTAAAAAATATACTCATTTCTAGATTAGTTCCAATTGTCAATTTTCTAATTTGCCCTTCTTATTTTACATACTATTAATTAAAAAAATAGATTTAGTTTAAATAAGTGAAACATAGAGAGTATTATTATAATTAAGTTTTAAGTTGATACTTATACTACAGTATAATAATTGGCTAATAGAATCAATTAATACAAATAAAATAAAATAATTATACAAGTAGTTAATAATATTAAGTTAATATGAATAAATTGTTAAAAGAGCATGACATATGATATTAAATATGATAACTAGACTATATAATTGAGACAAGCCCACAGGGGCATAGACGAGTTGGTAAGGTCTGAGGTGACGTGAAAAGTGATTCTCCAGCGTTGCGGGTTCGATCCTCGTGTAGAGCATATTTCATGCTGAAATATTGTAGGGGTATGCTCTGGGGGTTGGCCATGTTGCTCCCTCCTTCGGGTCTCTGCCGTTCGTGCACATCCTTCGATTTAACCTACGCTTGAGCCAATGGACATCTAACTCATGTGGAATGGGGTCCCCTTCGGGGTCAACCTTTTATATATATATATATATATATATATATATATATATATATATATAGAGTTTTGTTATGCTGCCCACCAACCGTGCTCAACTCCGTGCCCACCATGTACAAGTCAACTCACTTATTGTACTGATCAACTCACTTATTGTACATGGTGGGCACGGATTTGGGAATGGTTGTTGAGCAGCATAACAAAACTCTCTATATATATATATACTAGAAAATGTATACGTGCGTTGCACGTGGAGAACATACGATACAATGAAGTAATTAAAATTCAAAACAAAACTAAAACAAAAACTCCAATAAGACAATTTCACGAGTCAACTTTGTGATATTGATTCCTTATTTAGGTCACCCATGAAAAAGTATTAATTTTTATGTTAAAAGTATTATTTTTATTTGTAAATATGAGCAATCCGTGAGACCGTATCACAAGAGATCTACGCTAAAATTAATTAACTCAACAAAATATAACAACAATAGTATTAAAATTCAACAATTCATGTTAATTACTCATATTAACAAAAAAAAATAAGTCCTTTTTATAATTTTTTTAAAGATTTGAATTACTACATTCTTTCAAATATCTGTTTTTATTTTATCATTTTTCTTTTGTAATATTCTTATCGTAATGATATTTTATCATGTTTTATTAAAATAATTTATAAATGTAAATCACAAAAAAACATTGGTTGAAAAAAATGATTACAAATTAGAAAATTAGAAACTCTAAACAATCATATCAAATCGATATTTTATTGTGTTTTATTTACGTAATTTAAAAAAGAAAATCACAACAAAATGTTTGTTGCAAAATTTTTTTATTTAAACACATAAGTTAAAATAGAAATGAGATTTTCATGCATAAGTACATACAACAGAGTATCATGAGTTATCCAGTCTATATTTGAGTGTTTTTAGCCATATTATCGAGGGCTAGCAAGGAGTACGTAGTGTGCGAATGAGATCAAATTAAAATTGTGCTCAATTGCAGGGCTCTCGAATTCTACGGACTAACGACAGATGAAAGATATTCTCGAATACTTAATAGTTATTGGGAGTATCTATTGATTGAGATATCCAACTGAGTATGCATTTTATATGTTGTAGTATTATATGTCATATTATGCATGATTATCATGTAATGTACATATGAACATGTACTAATAACGTTTTGCCTGATATCAGTTGAGTAGGGTCGCTCAGCTCTTGTTTTTTCCCTTTTTCGATTGGTTTTCTTTCATCTTTATTTGGATTTGGACATTCTGCTATGAAATGTCCAATTTTTCCACAACTAAAACTTGTTCTTGGTTCCTCAGCTGATTCCATTTTTTGGAAATTTCTTCTATAAAACCCTTCCAGGTTTTTCCTCATAAACTTTCCAAATTTTCTTACAAATAGTGACATAGCATCACTACTCAACTGTTCAGCTTTTTTTTTTGTTGTTGAAATTGGAGATTCCACTTTGACTGCTGCTAAATTGGTCAGCTGAGATGTAGACTGGCCTTCTTCCCTTGTTTTTATCTTAAACTCATATGCTTTGAGATTAGCAAATAAGTCGTGAAGTTCGAGTTTGTTCAAGTGTTTAGATTCTCTCATAGTCATGATATTACATCCCATTATTTTGGGAGGCCTCGAATAAATTTCAATATGATTTCATGATTTGGGTAGGTTTTTCCCAGAGCATTAGTTCAATCACAATACTGCTGACTCTTTCGTCAAATTCTGGCATGGATTGACCTTGCTTCATTTTAATGTTATCAAACTTCTGTGTTGCTACAGATAGTTTGTTTTCCTTTATCTACTCATTTCGAGGTTTCTACACTCTAAGCATGAGTTTTAATATTTTTAATATCGGTTGACCAAAGTAGTCATGCTTTATGCATTGCTCCATTCAAATCCTTGCTTATATCATGGACACCACATTTGGTGGTGCAATTTGCAAGTTGTTCAGGAGATGAATCAATGTTCAATTAATTATCAGGACCTAGGAGCATAGGACATCTTTTGTTTTAATTAAATATATTTCTATTTTTTATTGTAATTCGATTGAGTTGTATAATTAATTCTCAAGTTTTTTGCTATATTCAGCTATTTATATTTTAATATTTAATTAAGTTCATTACTTCTTTATCGAGTGATTATTAGTGGATCCCGGACGTGAGGAACATATGTTTGAGTAATTAAAATTTGAAAAAAAATTAAAAGAACAACTCCTGTAAGACGATCTGACAAGTCAATTTTATGAGATCTATTTCTTATTTAGGACACATGAAAAATTATTAATTTTTATGTCAAAATTATTATTTTATTTGTCAATATGAACATGGTTGACTCGTCTTAAGAATAAATATTTGTGAGACAACTTCACAAAATACCTACCCAAAAATTAATTAACTCAACAGAAGATAATGAAATAGTATTAAATTTTGAAAATTAATTCATGTTAATTACTCATATGTGACTAATTTGAAAAAAAACTCAAAAAAATTAAAAAATTGGAATAATCAATTTTTTCTCATATATGATTTTATCGTATAATTTTTTGTCATATTTTTATCGCAATGATCTTTTACCATTTTTTATTAAAATAATTTATAAATGTAATCCACAAAAAACGTTGTTTGGAAAAAAAAATATTTCAATTTATAAAATTAAAAATTCTAAAAAAACATATCAAAATGATATTTTATTTTGTTTTATTTAAGTAATTTATAAATAAAAATCACAAAAAAATTTAGCTGCAAAAAACTTTAATTTAAACACATAAGTTTAAATAGACGTGAGATTCTCATTCCTAAGTGCAAGTCAGTTTAAATTTAAGTATTTCTAACTATACTATCGAGGGCTAGCAAGGAGCAATGTGCTATCGAGGTCGTAGCAAAAATGTGATTATGAGTTGAAGTGCTCTCGGCTTCTGCGGACTAACGATAGATGAAATTATTTTCTCGAATCCTTAATAGTTATTTGTAGTATCTATTGGATTAGAAGATACTTCTAGGTACCGTTTGGTGCCCCATATTATTAATTCATATATAAGTTATCTCTCGCCATAATATTTATCAATATATTAATTATTTATTTTACATCAATCAAATCATTAATAATTTGTCTTGCATCAATCAAGCCATTGAATTTAAATTACTTTATTACCCCTTATAAATAATATTATTTATATTTTATTTAATGTTAAAAACAAAATGGTCATTTAGCTTTTTTATATAAAATTTAATCTATCAAATCAAATAAATTATAATCTATCCATCAATCCAATATTATATTAACTATCATTTCTTATTTATTTTTTTATTATATTATATTACTTGTCTATGTATTATTTATCTCATATCTCAACCAACGGTACCCTAGATTAAAAAAATAGTGATATGATGTTCACTTATCTTTAGGTTAAGACTTTAGTTTGTGATCGTAAACCAATTTGTTAGAGGTACATAGGTATTGACATATATATCTAGCTAAGTATGCATGTTTATGTATTGCATATTATCTATCATATGATGTATTTTTATCCTGTCATGTTATGTATGAACATGTGATAATCACATTGAGTTTGATATCCCTTGACATAGACAGTTTTGTTGAGTCGCTCAGCTCTTGTTTCTTGTAATAATGTGACAACCACTGGCCGGATCAATAAAACAGCATGTGCGGTTACTTCGAACAATGTTTGTCCAAGATCATTATCACTATTTGAGGACACCACATTCGAAGGGGCAACTTAATTACAAGTTTTTCAGGAGGTGAATCATTGTTTAGTCAGTTATTTCAGTATTTGAGGACACCACATTCGAAGGGGCAACTTACAAGTTGTTCAAGATGTGAATCATTGTTTAGTTAGTTATCAGGTTCTAGGAGCATAGACCAGAGGGTACTGTTGGTTTTAATTTAAGAAATTTTTTATCCTTTATTATAATTCATATATGTTATATAATTAATTCTCAAGTTTTCCGTTATCTTCAGTTATTTATGAGTTAATATTGTAATTAAGTTAATTATATGGTTATCAAATTATTGGTAGTGAATCTCGGTAGGGTAACAAGTAAAAATAATTTAGAAATTAAAAATTTAAACAAAAAAATATCACATTAATTTTTTTAACCATATTTTATTTAATTAGTTTCAAAATACAAACCTTAAAATAAAAAAATAAATTAGATATCGAAAATCAAGCAACATGATATAGTTGATATTATCATTTAAATATATAATTTATTGATATAATTTGATTATTGACCACATATAAAATAAAAATCAGCGTAAAAATTTAAAATTGTGAAAAAAATACATATAACTTTTATATTTACACATATAATTTTGGGCTAATTGCTATAAGTAAAATCAAGAGATTATAGAATTATAAAATAAAATAAAAATCGTATCACGATGATATTTTATCATATTTTATTAAGTAAATGATAAATATAATTAAAATATTTTTGTTGCATAGTTTTTTTTTTTTTAAAAAAACATATTAGTCGTAGTCAACGCCACAAAATAATGGTTGCAACGAAATTAATTTAAGCACATAAGTTCTAGCTTTATTTTAAAATAATCAATGGACATAAAGATAAAGTGTGATAAAAAAAAAAGGGAAAATAAGTTTTTTAGCCCAGTAACTTTACTCAATTTGGGTTTTGGTCCATTAACTTTTTCGATGTGGGTTTTGGTACACTAACTTTGCACTTTCAGTGTTTTTTGGTCCAACTGCATATGTGTCAGCTTCTGATTGGTCTACGTCATCATTTTGGAATAATAAAAAGTTGACACGTATGCAGTTGGACCAAAAAACACTAAAAATGCAAAGTTAGTGTACCAAAACCCACATCGGTAAAGTTAATGGACCAAAACCAAAGCATGGACAAGTTAATGGACCAAAAAACTTATTTTCTCTAAAAAAAACCAAACAAACAATGATAAAAAAATAATTAATGAGAAAATGAAAACAAAAAAATAAATTCTAGCCTTATTTTAAAAATAATCAATAGACTTGTTAAAGATAAAATATTATTAAAAATAAATAAATAAACAATGCACAAAACAATTAATGAGGAAATAAAAAACAATTAAATTAATTTGTAAATTTAAACTAAAAAATATTGGTTTCAAAAAATTTTTATTTGAAAATAAGTTCTATTTAACAACCACAAGTAAAGATATAAAAAAGAGAAAACTGTAATTTCGATCCTTTGTTTTTGTCACTTTGCGATTTCGGTCCTCTACGTTTTCATATTTCAGTTAGTCCTGCATATTCCCTTTTTTTTTTTTGCAATTACAATATTTTTCTTAAAAAATGCTTACGTGACACTATAAACGTTAGTACCACATCAACACTTCATTGATGTCATATCAGTGCCACGTCGAAAAAAAAATACTAAAATTGCCAAAAATAATTAAAAATAATGGACTAAAACTGAAATCTGAAAGCATAGAGTACCAAATTCGCAAAGTAACAAATCTACGGGACCAAAAAAATAATTTTCACAAAAAAATAAGAATTCAAATGGGGAAAAAGATAACTCACAATAAAATTTTCATTATGTTTTATGCAAGTGATGTATACATATAAACCATATAAATTAAATTAATTAGAAAACCATAAATAAACTTAATTAATTAAAGTTATTAAACAAACAAAGACATGTTTGTAAATTTACAATGAAACTTACATATTTATGTATAAAAATGAATATTAGTTTGGAAACATAAGTTTTAGCTAAAAACCACAACTAATAAAAAGATAAGAAATTCAAATGAAAAAAATAGCTCACAATAATTTTTTTAATTATATTTTATGCAATAATATATAAACATAAATGATATAAATTAAATTTATTAGAAAGTAATTAATAAAGAACAATCATTAATTAATATTATTAAACACACAAAGGGCATGTTTGTAAATTCACAATGAAACTTGCATATTTGTAATAAATATATATATATATATATATATATATATATGTTGGGATCGGTTCAGAGGGTAGAGGGGGGGTGAATACACTCTGAAACTTTTCTTCTTCTTCTTTAAAATGATCAAGTGAGGTTTAGTTCACTTAATCAGTTTTCTCAACTTCTAAAACGTTTTGAACAACTTAAATAGTGCGGAAATAGTTCAGAGGTTTTAGTGATGCAAAGTTTATAATGCAATGTATGAGCAGGATGTAAGATAAATGGCAGTAAATGCTAAAGCACGATTTTATGAAAGTTCGAAGGCTTAATCCTTCTACGTCTCCCCTTCTTCCACTTAGGAAGGAATTCACTAGAAGACTTTGGTTATTACAACGTCTTGTAATACACCCACTTCAGACTTAGGACTTATCCAATGCCTAATCCGAAACTCCTAGATTTACACAGATAAGATTCTCAGTTCTTATCAGACTGGTGGAAGCTTTCAGAGCAGCTTCAAGTCTCTTCAACACTGAGTATAGTTGAGTTGAGCTTCTCAGACTGCAGAGCGGTCGAGAGGCTTGAAAACCCTAGGATGATCCTTGACGATCAGATATGTGAACTGTAGGCGAGGGTTTATTTGAGCAGCAGATGAATGATCTTGTAAGTGTGCTCAAGTATATCAGATGAGGACTTCTGATATTAGTCAAGTGATTGAAATTTTTCTGAGTTGCTTGTCTCTCTTCGTTGTCTCGTATCACTTGTTGTTGTTCTTCTTTTTCTTTTTTTCTTTTTGAGCAATCTTCCCTTTTTATAGGTCAATCATCAACGTCTTTATTTTGAACGTTCTGATGCTGCATTGAATGCACATTTAATGCTCATAAATGCATTGATGATTCTGCATGAGGATCGTACACTGCAGACAACTTCCAGGGTCCAAAACTGGAATAAACGGTCGAATGCTTTATCTGCAGTCATTCTGTGTTTTTGCCATTTTGGTACAACCTGTTGTCTTGATTTGCAGGAGTCAACAAATCTTCTGAAACGCCGGTTCTGCTTTTAATAAAAGATCCTGCAAAGAACATCTTGTCACAGGTACTTGTCTCGAGATATCTAGATAGGCAGTTGGCATTCTACCGGTAGAGATATTTGTCCTCTGCTGGTTTGAATAACCAGTCGATAAGCTTGTGACTTCAACCGGTCGAGAGATAAAGGCGGTTGACAAGCTTCCGGTAGATAGATTTATCCTCTGCTGGTTTTGATAGCCAGTCGATAGGCTTGTGACTTCAGCCGGTCGAGAGCAAAGGCGGTTGACAAGCTTCCGGTAGATAGATTTATCCTCTGCTGGTTTTGATAGCCAGTCGATAGGCTTGTGACTTCAGCCGGTCGAGAGCAAAGGCGGTTGACAAGCTTTCGGTAGATAGATTTATCCTCTGCTGGTTTTGATAGCCAGTCGATAGGCTTGTGACTTCAGCCGGTCGAGAGCAAAGGCGGTTGACAAGCTTCCGGTAGAAGTTGTAGTAGATTCCTGAAATACAATGGTTGGCAGCACATTCCTATACACTGAGTTGTTGTTTGTTATCACCAAAATATCGGATTCAACAATTTCCCCCTTTTTGGTGATGACAAAACTTAAGTGCTCCAAGAACAATATGAAAGCATTAAAATGAACTTCATTGAGAGAATGAATTTCATTAAGTACAATAAGCATTTTTATTACACCTACAGAAAAAAATAAGATGCGGCTGCGATAAGTAAAGAAGAGATAAGTTGTTCATCTTTTGAACCAACTGGCTCCTCCTGACCTATCGCCTTCTCTTCTTCTTCTGTCGGCTTCTTCTTTTCTTCTGGACTCTTCTTCACGTCTTCTTGCCTCTGCTGCTCTACGTTGCTCTTCTTCCCCTTTTTGGCATCACCTTGGTTGAGCCGAAGGATGACCTCAGTGAGTTGAGTGCCAAGGCAGGCTTGCATAGTGTCTATTTTTGCATCGATTTGAGCAAGTAGAGTGGCTTGCATAGTGTCCATCCGATCATTCAACTGCTTATGAAGGCGATTTTCGGATCGGATAACTTGTTCGGAGACGGTAGAGAGCGTGTTGATTTGAGTGCGATGATGATTAGTGATCTCTGTGGACAGACGAGCAAGGTCTCGAGACACGGTCTCGAAATGCCGAATCATCGTCTGGCGTGAATTATCGACCGATAAGGATGAGTTTGTTATGTCTTGAGAGAAGGACCTAACCGTTTGCATGAGCTCATGAAGCCGATTTATCAAGGTATGATCTAGAGCTGCGGCCATGGCTTCAATTAAAGAATCATCAGTCTGAATCATTTGCCCTTCTAAGTCATTTCTTGGTGAAACCGGGCTAGACTCACGATGATGTGGTGCGGGTGAACTTGCTGGAGAGCTACCCGATGGACCTTCCAATAATGGTACAGTTGGAGATGTAATAGTTTCGACTGCAGCCAATATGGTTGGTGGAGTACCAGGATCAGCACTTGGTTCATCCATAATGAGATCTTCCATAAACTTTTCAGTAGATGGAGACGGTTGAAGTGCTGGATCAGCATCAGTCACTTGCTGTTCTGGAGATGCAGGTGATACAATAGTGCTTGATATCTCCGTTGGGGGCACTGTTGCTTCACTATTGCAAGGAGCCTCTGTCACAGAGATGACAGGTATCTCTTGTGCAACCACTTCTAAAACATCTTGTGAATGACCGGGAGAAGTGTGAGCGGTCGTCACGGGAGAGGAGTGAGCAATCACAACTGCTTCCGGTTGAGTAACTGCTTGGACTGCGGTTGAGGAGGGGTCGACCGATGAAGATGCTGCTACACTCGATCTTAGAGCATATGATTGAAAGAGGTCAGCAGTGATGAGATCGGTCAGAATCCCATCTGAAGAAGGGAGAGCATAGACGTCTTCTTCACCCTGATCTTGAGTGAGAAAGGTTTTCATCATCACTTGTGCTTCCAGCACATAAGCTTGTAAACAGGCTGCTGAAGCTGGTGTTTTGACATTGTTGAGAGCTTGGAAGTGCTGAAGTAGTTGAGTGATTTGACGTAGACTATCCTGTAGTCCAGTCAAAATCACAAAGTCATCAGCAGCGGTAGGACTCTTGGATTTGAAATTCGTGACACGCTCATTAATTAGCAGTGATAGCAGGCTTCCTCGAAGCTTCAAGTCTATGAGATGTCTTCTTCCCAGAGCCTCCACGATGTCTTCAGTATCAGCAAATAGAAGCATCTTCTGCTCAATGACGTTTAGAGATTTCCATTTAGGAAATATTTGAGCGAGTGTCAAGTGAGTGCGGGAGTGATGCCATCTGTCAAAACGTTGTAGATGACGCTTGACAGTACGGAGCACGTGAGAGATGATCATATTGAGTTCTATCGTAGCTGCTGGTTGAGCCTTGGGTGTGTAGATCATCACACCTTTCCCTTTGTCTTTGGGATCAGCTAGAGTGACCTCAGGAGCTGATGAGGCACCTTCCCGGATTATCACACCTTTTGTAGGACGAGGAGCAGTAGAAGCAACAACGGTAGTAGTCTCGACCGTTGGCAGGGTAGGAGCAAGTCCAGAAAGAGACTTTAGCTTCTTGTGCTGCCTCTTCTTCTCGCCTGCAGGCGTGGATGACACAGCTGCTTTGGAGACCGAAGGGGATGACCTGCTGAAAGCTTGAATCAGTGGAACATTCTCACGTGATTCATCTTCAGAGTCAGATTTGATGATCAGTTGACGCTTGACAGACTTTTTGGTATGGACTGGTTTGGCCACGACCGAAACCGTTGAAAGCGGTTGAGGGATAGCAATAACCTTTGCGGTTGAGGGCAAGGTGTCGACCGCAGTCTCTTTCTTGTTCATGAATTTGAGAATCGTAGACTTGTTGAGCCATTTGGTGGGATGCAGAGGCTCAGTCTTGGAAAAGTCCACTCCAAGGACGCCCAAGATGTGGCAGATTTGCAAAGCAAATCCCTCGGATTGCCCTTTGCCCCTGATCATTTCACATAGAATATTGAACAGAATGTCTGACCAGTTTATGTTGATCTTGGAGGCAATACAAGCCATGTATTGAAATTTCTCCAGCGTCACCTTGTCGTAAGATCCAGCCTTGGCCAGAAGATTCTTGGCCACGATATTAGTCAGTAGCCTGAATGGAGCTTTGAGAGATGTCTTCTGGGCCGGCAGTTTGATCGGAGCATCAGTAGTTGAGAACTCCTTCAACCAATAAGAGCAGTTACCATCTGGAAGATCCGTGCATTTTGTCAAACCCCTGGAGGGCAGATCAAATGTGCTGGCGAAGAACTTCTGATTGAAGGAGTAGACCTCTGTCTTGATCAAGCATTTGATAGTCCCATGCTCGATTTGAGCGGTTGCGAAGAACTCCTTCAAAACAGGCAAATCGCAGATGGCGCTGCATTCCAGAAATTTCTTCAGTCCAGAGGCTTCAAGCATGGTGAAGACCTCAGTTATTCCTGCGTTGTTTGCCTTAACAACGGAATCAAAGTTGATGGCGAGGCAAGTCTTCTGGATCGACATGATATCTGTAGATAAGAACTCGAGCAAAGAGTAAGCAAAAGCTTGAGAGTAATTCGATGGAGCGTTTAATACAATATGAAAGTTTTTAGCAAAGGTGAAAGATTGATATACGAGTGTAAAGAAGTATATATAGGAACCTATGGGCCATAGGGTGATGTCATGAAAAGTATTTTTGAAATTCAAAAAGTTTTGAAGAGCATAATCACGGCGCCCAATTAATGTCATTTGGTTCAAAGCACCAAGCTGCTAGTACGAAGCCTGTCAGAGACTAGTTAAAGGCGGATGATATGCCAATATTAATGGCAACGTAACAGCTAATCTATTAATGTCATATTGACAATCATTTCCCCTAAACACATGCTTACTAACTTAAATCTACTAAGCCAAGAATATTTCGAAAATATGAAAACTTAGCGTCCGGTAGAGGCTTGGTGAATATGTCTGCTGCTTGCTGATCGGTAGAGATGTATTCCAGCCTGATTTCCTTCTTTAAGACATGATCTCGGATAAAGTGATGCCTGACATCAATGTGCTTTGTCCGAGAGTGCATCACTGGATTGTGAGTGATGGCTATGGCACTTGTATTGTCACAGTAGATTGGAGCTTCACTCGACCGAATCCCATAATCATTAAGCTGCTGTTGAATCCAGAGTATTTGAGCACAACAGCTGCCAGCAGCAAGGTATTC
This sequence comes from Henckelia pumila, assembly GCF_033568475.1. Classification (NCBI taxonomy): domain Eukaryota; kingdom Viridiplantae; phylum Streptophyta; class Magnoliopsida; order Lamiales; family Gesneriaceae; genus Henckelia; species Henckelia pumila. The sequence continues at coordinate 84,952,281 of NC_133120.1, forward strand.
TGCTTCGGCGGTCGAGGTAGCAATTGATGTCTGCTTCTTACTTGACCACGAAATTAGTCTATCTCCAAGGAATTGACATGTGCCACTTGTACTTTTGCGATCAATTCTACAACCTGCATAATCTGCATCTGAATAGCCAATAAGTTTAAGATTTGAATCTTTGGGATACCAAAGACCCACATTAGTAGTTCCTTTAATATATTTAAGTATTCGTTTGGTAGCAATGAAATGAGATTGCTTAGGTGCGGCTTGAAATCTAGCACATAAACAAACTGAATACATGATATCCGGTCGACTGGCAGTCAAATAGAGCAGTGAACCAATAAGGCCTCGATACATGGTTACCTCGACCGGAATTCCCCCTTCATCTTTATCAAGCTTAATTGATGTACTCATGGGGGTAGATACAGTTGAGCATTGTTCCATTCCAAACTTCTTTACCAATTCCTTGGCATACTTGGACTGATTGATGAATATTCCAGTTTCAAGTTGCTTTACTTGAAGTCCAAGAAAGAAGTTTAGCTCGCCCATCATGCTCATTTCAAACTTCTCCTTCATCAGTTTAGAGAACTTTGAGCACAACTTGGGGTTAGTTGACCCAAATATAATGTCATCAACATAAATTTGTACTAGTAACACATGATCACCTTTTACAAATTTAAACAGGGTCTTATCGACCGTTCCAATTTGAAAATCATGTTCCAGTAAAAATTTTAGCAAAGTGTCATACCAAGCACGTGGTGCTTGTTTTAATCCATAGAGAGCTTTGTCAAGTTTATAGATATATTGAGGATGAGTAGGATTGACAAAACCTGGTGGTTGTTCAACGTACACCTCTTCTTGAAGTAGACCATTGAGGAATGCAGACTTCACATCCATTTGATAAACTTTAAAATTCTTGAAGGCTGCATAAGCAAGAAAGATGCGGATTGCTTCTAGTCTTGCAACTGGCGCGAAAGATTCCTCAAAGTCTATGCCTTCTTCTTGTCTGAATCCTTGAGCAACAAGTCGAGCTTTGTTACGCACAACAGTGCCATGTTCATCGAGCTTGTTACGAAACACCCATCTAGTTCCAATCACATTTTGATTTTTCGGTCGAGGAACTAGATGCCAAACATTGTTGCGGGTGAATTGATTCAACTCTTCTTGCATAGCTTCAATCCAGCTGGCATCTGATAGAGCTTCATCTATTTTCTTGGGCTCTACCTGAGATATGAAAGCGGCATGCAAGAATTCATTAATCATTTGACCACGTGTTTTTCGAGGAGCAGAAGGGTCACCTATGACCAACCCAGGTGGATGATCTTTGTTCCACCTAAAATAATTCCCTAAAGGGTTGTCATCAATTGGTTGATGAACGTCCTCGTTTACTGGATCATCATTGGCTGGAGGATTGTTATCAACCGGTGGATCCACTTCTGGCCTTGTTTGATCACACCCGGTAGAGGGAACTGGATCATCCTTCTTTGGAGGATATAGATCACTGTCACTCTCTTCCTGTAGATTTGTGTTTTCCAGTCTGTGACTCAGATCATTTATGCTCCCTTGAGTTTGTTCTGTACATAGAGTAGATTCATCAAAAACAACATGAATGGTTTCCTCGACCGTTAGTGATCTTTGATTGAACACTCGATAAGCTCTGCTAACGGCTGAGTAACCAATAAAAGTTCCTTCGTCTGCTTTGGCATCGAAGGCTGTCAAATGGTTTTTGCCATTGTTGTGGATAAAGCATTTGCACCCAAAAATTTTGAAATAAGAAATATCAGGTTTTGTGCCATTCCAGATCTCATATGGAGTTTTGTTAAATCGTTTATTAATCATAGATCTGTTTTGAGTATAGCAAGCTGTGTTAACTGCTTCTGCCCAAAGTCTTTGAGAAACATTTGAATCAGCAATCATAGTTCTGGCTGCTTCTTTTAAAGTACGGTTCCTTCTTTCAGCCACCCCATTTTGCTGTGGGGATCTAGCAGCTGACAACTCATGCTTGATTCCCTGATCATCTAGATAAGTCATAAGAGTGGTGTTTAAAAATTCAGTCCCTCTATCACTCCTGATTCTATCTATCACAGTAGATTGTTCATTTTGCAAGCGTTTAAAAAGCTTAATCAGGTGAGGTGCAGTTTGATCTTTTGAATAGAGAAAGATGACCCAAGTAAATCGAGAAAAGTCATCTATAACAACAAGAGCATATCTCATTCCCCCTATGCTTCTTACTGGTATAGGACCAAATAGGTCCATGTGAAGTAAGTCTAAACATTTGGAAGAAGACATACACCCTTTATTTTTAAAAGTTGCTCTCACCTGCTTTCCTAGTTGACAAACAGGACAAACTTTGTCTTTTATAAAATCTCCTTCGGGCAGACCAGAAACCAAATCATGCTTCCTCAGGTTAAAAATGGACTTAAAATTTAGATGATTTAATCGCTTATGCCACAACCAATGTTTATCATGATGAGCAGTAAGACAAGTAGGTGAAGAAATATGTGAGCAAGACCAGTTTACCTTGTAGGTGTTTAGGTCTCGTACACCGGTCATAAGAGTCTCATCTTTGTCATTTTTTATGAGGCAAGTGTGTTTGTGAAACTCGACCGAATGATCATTGTCACACAGTTGACTAATACTTATCAAATTATAGCATAGTTTGTCAACAAGTAACACATCTTTAATAATGATGTTACCATGGATGATCTTACCCTTACCCACGGTTTTACCTTTGGAGTTGTCTCCAAAGCTGATCTTTGGTCCTTTGCACAACACCACTTCTGTTAGAAGTTCTGGATTCCCTGTCATGTGTCGTGAGCAACCGCTATCTAAATACCAGGTAGTGTCCTTGATAGAAGTGGTTTTCTCGCCCGTTTGGACTTTTAGTACCTGCAAAGAGTGAAGAACTTTTGGTACCCATATCTAGTAGGGTCCAGGTCGGATTAGCCCTTTCGGGACCCACACCTGGAACACCCTTACAGGTTTGCCCGTGTGTGTGTCCAGAAATCTGTGCGGTCGATAGGCAGTAAATGTGTGTGCTTGTGAGGTTGCTGTGTGCTGCTTGCCTTTTTTATTTTCATCAGTTAGCCTGTACCTCTTTTGAACTGGCCTGCAATTAAAGTACTGGTAAGGCTTCTCCTTTGACCATCTTTTCTTAGAGTAGTTAGACTCATTCCATGGCCTTTTGAAATTAGATTGGTTTCCCTTTCTTCTTTCATTAGGTTTTGGTTTGATCCAAGTTCCTCTTTGATTAGAGGTCTGGGGATCCACATATCCCAGCCCTCTATGCTTAGAGCGTCGTTCGTTCGATACTTTCTGATTTTTGTCAAAGCTGCACTTATCGTGTTCATATATCGTGCTGGACCTGACAAATCTTATTTTGTTAAGATTGCCTTTGTCCAGGCTTGACTGAATACAGGATTCCATAGACTGTTCATTTGTTCCAAACCCTAGACCGGTTTTATCATGTACCGGTCTTTGGATTTCTTGAATCTTGTCAATGGTTACCGAAGATTTATTCCAAGCCTTAATGGTCTCAAGTAGTTTTTTATTCTCAATCAAGGTAGCTTGGAATACTCTTTTCAAGGTGTCGTTCTCAGTAGCCAGCAGACTTAGCTTGACCTTAAGACCATCAAGCTCTTTTTGCTGCATGCAGCTTGATTTGCTTGACTTATCTTTTAGGTCAGCTCTTTCTGCCTTTACTTCCTCGAACTCCTTGGATAATGCTTTGTATTCATTAGCCATTTCGTGTAAAGCAGTAACTAAATCACTGTGAGTAAATTCAGGTGAGCCAAAGTCAAATACCTCCTCAGCTTCTTCTTCGATGTCGGCCATAAGGCATTCCACTTTTTCATCATCGCTGTCATCTGAAGAGCTTCCGGTATTGGAGTTGTCAGAGTCAGACTCAGCCCACTTGTTTTTGCTTTCGTCTGCTACTAGAACCCTTTGGTCTCTTCCTTTTCTAAACGTCCTTTTATCCTCCTTACCCCTTCTTCTTTCGGAGAATTGCTTCTGATCATTGTTCTTAGGCTTGGTGCAGTCTGCAATGAAGTGGCCTGGCTTTCCACAGTTAAAACAAGTAGGACCATCGTTTGTATGGTCCGATTTATGATAATTTTTAAATTTAGAATTGTTTTTACGCATAAATTTACCAAACTTCTTGACAAAGAGTGTCATGGCTTCATTGCTGATTTGCTCAGCTGATCTCTTTGGAGCTTCCTCGACCGGTGGACATATCACGGTTGAGGTTAAGGCCTTGGTTGGTTGAGAAGTAGATGGTTCATCTTCTGTTCTCATGTTGAGCTCGAACTCATAGGCTTTGAGATCTGCAAAGAGATCATGCAGTTCAACCTTGCTCAAGTCTTTTGACTCTCTCATGGCCACTGTCTTGATCTCCCATTCTTTGGGCAGAGCTCTCATAACCTTCACAGCAATTTCACGGTTAGTATAAGTTTTACCTAAAGCAATAAGATCACAGATGATACTACTGAACCGTTCATCAAATTCAGCCATGGTTTCCCCTGGCTTCATTTTGGCGTTGTCATATTTTTGAATGGCCAGAGTGAGCTTGTTTTCCTTTGTCTGGTCATTCCCTTCACACAGCTGAGTGAGCTTCTCCCAAATCTCCTTTGCTGTGGAACATGACTTGATTTTGCTGAACATATTCTTGTCCAGTGTTTTGTATAGGATGTCCCGGGCCACATTGTCAAGATTGGCCTTCTTTTTGTCCTCAGTGGTCCACTCAGCTCTTGGTTTCTCAATCATTTGTCCTGCACCATCGGCTAGAGCTGGGTTGACCTTCATAATTTTGATAGGACCGTCTGTTATGACATATAGCATGTCATCATCCTGTGCTGCAAGATGTGCCTGCATGCGAATTTTCCAATCATCATACTCTTCTTTAGAAAACATAGGAATTCTGTTGAAAGAAGTCATGATTTGAAAACTTCAGATCAGCAGTTGAGAAAGGAACCCACTCTGATACCACTTGTTGGGATCGGTTCAGAGGGTAGAGGGGGGGGTGAATACACTCTGAAACTTTTCTTCTTCTTCTTTAAAATGATCAAGTGAGGTTTAGTTCACTTAATCAGTTTTCTCAACTTCTAAAACGTTTTGAACAACTTAAATAGTGCGGAAATAGTTCAGAGGTTTTAGTGATGCAAAGTTTATAATGCAATTTATGAGCAGGATGTAAGATAAATGGCAGTAAATGCTAAAGCACGATTTTATGGAAGTTCGAAGGCTTAATCCTTCTACGTCTCCCCTTCTTCCACTTAGGAAGGAATTCACTAGAAGACTTTGGTTATTACAACGTCTTGTAATACACCCACTTCAGACTTAGGACTTATCCAATGCCTAATCCGAAACTCCTAGATTTACACAGATAAGATTCTCAGTTCTTATCAGACTGGTGGAAGCTTTCAGAGCAGCTTCAAGTCTCTTCAACACTGAGTATAGTTGAGTTGAGCTTCTCAGACTGCAGAGCGGTCGAGAGGCTTGAAAACCCTAGGATGATCCTTGACGATCAGATATGTGAACTGTAGGCGAGGGTTTATTTGAGCAGCAGATGAATGATCTTGTAAGTGTGCTCAAGTATATCAGATGAGGACTTCTGATATTAGTCAAGTGATTGAAATTTTTCTGAGTTGCTTGTCTCTCTTCGTTGTCTCGTATCACTTGTTGTTGTTCTTCTTTTTCTTTTTTTCTTTTTGAGCAATCTTCCCTTTTTATAGGTCAATCATCAACGTCTTTATTTTGAACGTTCTGATGCTGCATTGAATGCACATTTAATGCTCATAAATGCATTGATGATTCTGCATGAGGATCGTACACTGCAGACAACTTCCAGGGTCCAAAACTGGAATAAACGGTCGAATGCTTTATCTGCAGTCATTCTGTGTTTTTGCCATTTTGGTACAACCTGTTGTCTTGATTTGCAGGAGTCAACAAATCTTCTGAAACGCCGGTTCTGCTTTTAATAAAAGATCCTGCAAAGAACATCTTGTCACAGGTACTTGTCTCGAGATATCTAGATAGGCAGTTGGCATTCTACCGGTAGAGATATTTGTCCTCTGCTGGTTTGAATAACCAGTCGATAAGCTTGTGACTTCAACCGGTCGAGAGATAAAGACGGTTGACAAGCTTCCGGTAGATAGATTTATCCTCTGCTGGTTTTGATAGCCAGTCGATAGGCTTGTGACTTCAGCCGGTCGAGAGCAAAGGCGGTTGACAAGCTTCCGGTAGATAGATTTATCCTCTGCTGGTTTTGATAGCCAGTCGATAGGCTTGTGACTTCAGCCGGTCGAGAGCAAAGGCGGTTGACAAGCTTCCGGTAGATAGATTTATCCTCTGCTGGTTTTGATAGCCAGTCGATAGGCTTGTGACTTCAGCCGGTCGAGAGCAAAGGCGGTTGACAAGCTTCCGGTAGAAGTTGTAGTAGATTCCTGAAATACAATGGTTGGCAGCACATTCCTATACACTGAGTTGTTGTTTGTTATCACCAAAATATCGGATTCAACAATATATATATATATATTGAGACAGATTCAAAATAAATGTATTTTAAATAAGTGAGACAAAGAGAGCGAGTATGATTATGACTAAATTTCATGTGGATATTTGTATTACAATATAATACTTGGCTAATAGAATTAGTTAATGTTAATACTTATGAAATCGTAAAATATTGTGTGACAAAACTTAAAAAATCACACTAAATTCAAATCGATTTTAAGTTAGACAAGTTATTCTTATATCTAAGTTACTTGAATGATTTATTATAAAAGTTTTTAACTTGTTTAAAATATGATTGTTCATCCTCTAAAAAAACATTCTCTTCACATTTTTTAGTCTACTCAAATTTTTATTGCAAATAATATATTTAACATACTATTCTTAAAAATTATAAAGTAATTATCACACTCATTATAAATGTTTTTCATGGCATGTACAACAAGATCTACTTTAAATGTATATAAAATTTAAAACAACTCAATTGGATTATTATTGAAGAAAATTAAGAATAAAAGCATATATTTGAGTAAAAAATTGAGATCGAACATTGTTGAATTGTCAAATATCACGTCAGCAATTGAACTAACAATAGTCGAAAATTAAATGTTAGTGTACCAAAACCAAATTCGACAATTCAATTGACTAAAACTCAAATTTAGATAAGTTAATGAATCAAAAAATCACTTATCTGAAAAAGATTACTGTAGCAAGTTAATCTACAAAAATTGTCTGATGATTAACATGATTTATCAGAGAAAAAATAATACGTAATTTTTATTTACTTTATCAATGGAAGATCAACTTTCATATCTAAATAAAAGCTTTTAAATAAACGAAAAATAGTTTTTTTTGTTTACTAACTTATTTAATATTATGATTTGGTCCACTAAGTTTACAAAGTTTATTTTTGATACGCTAAATTTTAATTCGGTTATTTTAGGTCTAATTGGATCAGAGGCCCATTGGAAAATACTGAATTATAATAAAAAATACTGACATGACGTAAAAATGCTGAAGTGAGATCAAACATTGTTGAATTGTCAAATATCAAGTCATCAATTGGACAAACAATAATTGAAAATTAAATGTGAGTGCACCATAATCAAATTTGACAACTCAATGGACTAAAACTCAAATTTGGACAAGTTAATGAATCAAAAAATCATTTTTCTGAATGAAATTACTATTTTTTCCTTAAAAATCAATATAAGTAAAATTATCATTTAACATAAATTGTTTAAGTTGGGATGCAATAATAGTCTCTAAGAGCAATCGAAATATGATGCTTGAGATTTTGTAATATTTAAGATATTTGAATCGTATTGTTACCATCAACTATAAATTTTGGTAAAGCGATACGTATTCGTTCATACAATTAATATCAGAGTCAAGACCATAGTTTCGATTCACATTGATTGAAAGCACAATTGTTGATAAGGTGATTGCTTGGGTGCAATAATTGTCCTCCTGGGTTGAACAACTGAAATATGTATTTGTTTGAACTGTGATACGATCTAAAAAATTTGCGTTACATAATTACCACCAACTATAGTTTTTAGTAAAACACAAATCTCTCGATCCTACCGTTTGTAACAATATAAATATTTTACGTTTTTCAATAAATATATAACATATGTTATTGCTTTAAAGTTGTTAGCTTTAAAAAATAAAACTTAATGAATAAACATATAATATCACTAAAAAAACGTCTATAAAAAACCAACAAATATAACAAAAAAAAAATTAAATAGGTCATATGATCACTTCAGTAGCTAATTAGATATTGAATCATAGTTACTGAAGTTTGAACTGGCGCTCGTAAAAAATATAACACTTGATTTTAATAAAACTAAACATTAAAAATTTGATAACTCCGGTCACAATCAAATAAAATTGTTTGCACGTATATTTTGCTAGTATATATATATATATATATATATATATATATATATATATTGATACTCACTAAAATTTGATGACCCGAATCCCACTCAAGCCCAAGGCTTCAAGTTTAGAGATGAACCTGAAATCAAGCAAATAATGTTAGAGGGGGCCGGGAGGGTATTCCGGCGTAGTCCCTCCGACGCTCAAGTCAGGGACGTGAACGAATAAGAGAAAGAGGAGCTTGGGCGCCCCTCAAAATGAAAGTGAATTAATTCAAATGGAAAGAGCAAACCCGTATTTATAGGAGGCAAGGTAGGGGACCACGAAGACTTTGTGGGGGACCACGAGCGTGTAGTTCACGCACCTCTCCTTTAGAGCTTGCCCTCCAACGACAACTCAAGATACAAAACCAAGCTTACTGCCCTAGAGCTCGTCCACCCTAAGGTAAGGGTCGCCCGCCTTAGGGGGCGCCCACCCTAGGCGAGCCTCTCCTCCGCTTCCTGCTTTTATGCTCTCCATATAGTCTTTCACATCCCCATTCCAAATTGCCATAAGCTTTTGACTTACCTTAGCAACCTCATGTCTAAGGTCCAACTCGGTGGGACTCTCCTTCACCCCTTTAGGAGCCAACATATACCTTCTTCCATAATCCCCCGATGGACCAGCCCTACCTCTAAAAATGAGACTCGGACCTTAGTCTTTGGTTATGGGCCTTCATTGGGCTCAAGCACTTTATGGGCCTACTCATGGGGTATCATATATATATATATATATATATATATATATATATATATATATATATATAAATTTTCAGCTGCCCAACCAATGATGTCCAACTCGTCCCCGACAACTAAAATCCGGCAGTGGGTTTTAGTGATACGAATTTTTTTTAAAAAAACAACTAAAACCCGGTAGTGGGTTTTAGTGGTCGGAGACGAATTGGGCAGGAATGGTTGGGCAGCTGAAAATTACTCATATATAGAAATTTTCAGCTGCCCAACCAATGATGTCCAACTCGTCCCCGACAACTAAAACCCGTTAGTGGGTTTTAGTGATACGAATTTTTTTAAAAAAACAACTAAAACCCGGTAGTGGGTTTTAGTGGTCGGAGACGAATTGGGCAGGATGGTTGGGCAGCTGAAAATTACTCTATATATATATATATATATATATATATATATATATATATATATATATGAATTTTTTTATGGTGCCCAACACTATATGCCCACTTCATGCCCACCATGTACAAGTCAACTCATTTATTGTACCGGTCAACTCATTTATTTTACATGGTGGGCATGAAATGAGCATATAGTGTTGGGCACCATAAAAGAACTATATATATATATATATATATATATATATTACCGTCGACCTGTATATCTAATAAATACAGTAGATTGATACAACTCAAGTCCACTTTATTGCATATTTTTGCCCATACAAATTTGAAAAAGTTGCAAAATTGAAAAGTAATATAGTTTGAACCCATAAAGAAATGACAAAATAAATTAGAGCGATCAAAATTTTATGAAGACTACTAAGTACTAAACTATATAAAAACGATCAATAAAATTTGATTTATCAAATAAATGATGGTAGGCTAGTAATAAATTTAAGACTTATAAAATTGACTTAATTTTATTTATCTTTATCAAAATAACACAAAAACTCTTATCATGAGACGATCGCACAAGTTAATTTTGTCAGACGTATCTTCGATCCTGTCCGATTCATGAAAATATTACTTTTTATGTCTAAAATATTATTTTTTACTGCAAATATGGATTGAGACGATCGTCTCACGGATATAGATTTGTGAGATGAATCAACTCGATCCATGCATACTTACAGTGAGACGTACGACTCATATTTTAACATAAAAAATAATATTTTTAATGAGTATCCTTTTAAAAAATTAACGTATGAAATTGTCTCATAGGGTTTTTTTGTAAAATAACAATATGTTTAATTTAATGTATTACATTTGTGGTTGGACAAATAATCACAATTTTACTTTTTAATTATGAATAATGGAAGAGAGAATGAAGAAAATATGATGACATTTTTTTTTTCGTTTATACGGACTATACATTATTTATTCTTATTAAAAATAGCAAAAATATTGTATTCTTATTATTAAATGTCACGATCAAACAAATTCATATAAGATTTCAATACCACCTATTATATATATTTTGAATTATAAAACCACATAGCCAAACAATATTAGTAACATATAATAAAATCTTAATCGTAAAAAAATAAACAACAATGGTGAGACATTAAAAACATATCAACAATAATTTCCAATGTTCAATAGTGCATACTGCAACAAAACCAACTTACTCTATGCAACAATTAAAAAAAAAACGGAAAATTTGAAATTTTATTTTTTTTTAAACTGGCGGGGGTTGGCTTGGGCTTCAACCGCAACCCTTAACCCAAACATGAAACTAAAAGCTTAACCCAAAAAGTTTATTTTTCATGACGGATACATTTGACTAGGTAGTGTTTGAAAGAGATTTTAGAAAATATTTCTTGTTTTTTTCTTAACAAAATTATAAAATTTTTATGAAATTTTGTTAAAGAAAAATTGAGAAGTGCTTTTTAGAAGTTCTCCCATAGACTACCTCAATCCTTTTAGTTTGAAAAGATAAATTTATGTCGATTTACCAAAGTAACGTGGTAAAACTTGAATCACGGGGAAAATGTGGAAATTTAAATGAGTCGGGCCAATGATTGAGTCCGAATGCATTATATTATCATTTGACAAATTTTACGAAGAAACACTCGTTATGGTCTATCTGGCTATTTTGAAGAAGAAAGGAGACCCAATTGGATAGGGAATGGATGAAGAAGAGGTCTAAAGTGAAGTACTAGTTGGAAGATAAAGAGGATTTAATGCAATCAAATATTTTGGTAAAACTTACATTTAATAATATGGTTGAGTAGTTGTCTTGTAGAGGCCGATTTCTTCACATTCACATATACACACACACATAGTAGTGCTCAAGCATTTTGTGCTTATATTCGTAAATTTTTATTCTAATTTGTTTTTGTTTCATCCATTTTTGTAATTGGTTTACAGAATAACAAGATAGTTTATAACTTACATTGAAAATAAAAATATTAAGATAATTATAAAAATTGATAAAGACAAGATGTGAATTTTACTATTGCCCAAACCACGGCACCAACTCATGAATAACTAAGCAGTTCATGTATCGTGAAATATGTGAGCGTTTATAAATTGACAGGAGTTAGATTCTTTTTACCAAAATTTTTTCGGACGATCCTATTACATAGGACTTGTCAAATGCTTTTTACTTGACGAACGTGACTTGCAAATTATCTCGTTAGCCCGAAAATTTACTCAATACATATAAAAAACAATGACTGCGAATTCATCATAAAAATAATTAAAAAAAACAAAAATCATGTATCGACTTGTAGTTATACATGAACTGGTCCGGTACTCCGGTATGGGTCGTCCGCTGCAAAGCGAAGCAATAATTGTCTCATCAATCCAATCCCCTTAGCAGAAGATCTGAGTCACTACTTATTTCCTTCTTAATGCAATTGAATTTGTCAAATCGAAGGATAAAATGTATTTTTTTTTAATGGTAATATTAATTAAAGAGCTCGAATATCAATAAAAATAATTTCATGTACGTTAATTTGTGTGTTCATTAATGTACGTTAAACGTATGACTAAAATAAATAAAAGCTAGCATTAAATTTTAGGAGTATGATTCTCTCCCAAAATCCAATCAAGCACATAAGAGATTGGTGAATTGAACCATACACAAAAATATTTTTTTTTTTCAGCATTAAATTTTAGGAGTATGATTCTCTCCCAAAATCCAATCAAGCACATAAGAGATTGGTGAATTGAACCATACACAAAAATATTTTTTTTTTCAAAAAAAAAAAAAACACAAGAATTCTTGTGAAACCATCTTACGGTTTAATTTTGTGAAACGAATCTATAATTTTAACTGATTTGTAAAAAATTAAAACTTTTTATTTCAAGATATTTTACTAATATAAATAATAAATAAATAATAAAATGTATTAATTTGAACATTGAATGCACTTGTAAAACAGGAGCAAATTCATCGTTCAAAGATAAGATGATATAATTTAATATATTGACGATAAGATGTAAAATTGGGTTGATGATTTTACGAAAAAATATTTAATAAAATTTATTTTATTTAAAAAACAATATATGATCATTTCACGTCACCTTCCACTAATTACTGCATGTAATTATCGAGACACGTTAACTTCAGAATTATATTCAGGTTTATTATTAAATTAAATATTACATCAAATTTGCCTTCGTAGGTTGAATACATTAAAATAAATTATATTACGTTAAGGATGTTTGTCATGAATTGACATGGGAACTACCTTAATCTTCTTATTAGTTTTAATTGTTTAGTATTTGAAATGTGGTGGTGTTTATCTGTTATATTTAAATTATACGTATTATTAAAATAAAATTAATTTAACACACACACGAACGAGACATATATATAATGATTAAAAATTAATTTGGTACACGATCTATCGATTAAATGTCAAATTGGTACATGAATTTTTGTTAATGACTTAATTGGTATATGTCTACCGGATTCGGTCAATTTTTGGTGACATTTATGTAAAATATCTAATTTGCCCTTTATTACAAAAAATACACATTTTATTTTTAATTTTATTTTGATGTATTTGTATATTATATTTTAGATGTAAAAATTGATTTGATTAAAAATTTTATTTATACATAATTTTTATTATATTAGATATATTAAATAGATTATATATTTCAATGAGAAGGATTAGATAAATTATATTAAGTCATATAATATTTAAATAATTATAAATAAATAAATTGATATCAAAGAAAATAAATAATTATTTTTTAGCTAAAATTTTGATTTTTGTATACATAATTTTTTTATTAATATTTTGAAAAAAATATTAAATAAATAGTGATTGTGATAAAATATTTTTAATATTCTAACTATGTAAACATTTATTGAATATATTATTTTAATAAAAACATTAGTTAAGTTCTACCAAAAATTAATTTAAAATTTAATATTATATTTATAATAAAAATTCGTCAAATCACTAATTAAACAACGTCATAACGTGTCACATGTTTTTTAATCAAAAAATAAAAAATTGAAAGTTTATTTAAACACAATAACTTATAAGAGAACACGACTAAGAATAAATTTAAGTCGTTATCGGTTTTTCTGGCGAAAAAAAACGACGAATCTGGCTTTAAAACAAAATAATATTATTACATTAATTAATTTATACTATCAAAAGATAAATATACCCTTTTTCTTCAAAATAATTTGGTCAAAATCAGGTGGACATGTATCAATTAAGTCATTAACAAAAGTTCGTGTACCAATTTGACATTTAACCAATAGTTCGTGTATCAAATTAATTTTTACTCTATATATAATAATTACATAATATCTCACTTGAAATAGAAATGTGCATATATAGGGAGTATAAAATATTTTATATTAGAATATTTAACACAATACGAGGGAGATTTAAGCCTTGTTAAAAAATTAACACGCTACTATTTAATTAGTCTTTACAAATTCGAATTTAAAACTTAAATGACGATGACAGAAATATTATATATATATATATATATATATATATATATATATATATATATATATTTTTTTTTTTACAATTTTGATCATTTATATTGTTCAATTTCAATTCTAATAATATATTTTTCAATTTTTGATAATGCTAGTCTTTTTTCATCGAAATGTTTATGTAGCATTGCACATATCAATATAATGTCGGAGCTCATAGATAGACATTGTATAAATGTCACATCAACGCCACATCATAAAAATTGATTAAAATCATGAAATAACAAATATAACATACCGATATAAAATTTAATAATCTAAATGATCAAAATTACATATAGTATCCATGACTAATATTATAGTTTTTTCATAAAATCAACCGTGACATTAATTAGGGCACGTAACCTCAACATTTGTTCTTTTTAGGGTCCAAAAGATCAGGCCCTGAAAATTAAATTCTGATTAAGAACACATTTTTGATGTGATGGAGAAATATACGTGGCACCATAAGTTAAGTCGTGTTACATAAATCTTTTTCTTTTGAAGTTAATTAAATAAATAAATATACGTGCATTTTACGAAATTCATTTTTTTAATTAAAAAAACACCTTTAAAAATTATAAAACCACGATTATGAAAGACTGAATATTATTTTTATTCTAATTTTCACTAGCCCTCAAAAATATTTTGATGGTATCCTATATAAGTATATGTATTTTTGCTACTAATATAGAAGAATGAATTCTGCCTGAATGAAGATGGATCCAAAATTAATTAATGAAATTGAATGAAGTGATGGGAGCCCCCAACCAAAAAGCCCAATCAATTGAAACATTTAGGTATATTTCTTGATTGAAAGTAACACTCATTGACTCGCTCTCTATAGTGTTGGTTTTTTTGATATCAGAAGTCTTCATCCGTCTCCTAGCTAGCTAGTCGGTCGGTACTGCTGATTTTTTCTACCCTATAATTTCGAAGTTGCTCCGTTAATTCATGCACAATTTTAAACATAAACTTGCAAAAAAAAAATTAAAAAATAAAACTTCAATTTTATTTCATAATACTTACGATCGATTCGAATCAGATATCTCATCGCAAACATGGAAGAAGTAACTATCAACTGTCCCGAAAAAGTAGTTTTTCAGTTTGAGATACTTTGTTCGTAGAGAAACAATAAATACAAACATATGAGAAACAAAAAAAAATGTGTCGTTATTGTTTCTATTTCTTGTTTTTGTCAATCACATGCATGAGGAGGTGTATTTGTAATTTTGTATAGAACTTGAAGTAGAAGCTAAAAAAAAAAAAAATTAACTTCTTAAAAAAACAGAATTTTTTTTAAAATAGCTTTCGTAAATAAACAATACAATTTTTTTTAATAAAAAAAACACATTTATTTTTAAAAATAATTAAGTCATTTTAACCTAAACGAGCTCAAGGTTTATTCACTCAATTAGACAATCTAATGGCTGTCTAGATTCTAGCAAGTGTTTTCACGTGCCTTTTATTTTCAGACATTTAAAAAATACACATCATCTTCTAAATATTAGGGATTACTTTATTATCGATCCGAAATATGCAAGAAAAAAAAAGAACAATATTTGTTCAAAAAATGGAAGTAAAATATCATTATCCCAAAAGGTTCCGTGCATGTAACTTCAAAAATGGAAGAGTTCTTTCCAATAAAATAAACTGGCAAAAATTAAAGAAAAAACCTTTAAAAAAGCCTATTAATGCCTTGATCCATCCGTTGATCATTTCCTTCCCCTACATATACACCACGAAATAACACTGAAATCCTCGTCTCTCTCTCTCTCTAGATCCCTCAGCTCCAATTTCTTGCAGACTCCTAGCTAGCTCCAATGGTACTTCTACATCTCTCTATTTTCCATATATATATACTTCTTGCTCAATATGTGAATTGGATTGCATAAAATTAATTAACACTCATTTTATTTCGTATTGCAAGTACATATATATGATTACGAATGGATTAGATTATAAGTTATTATATCGATAATCAATCATCATCTGCTAGCTCCTAGTTCAGAATACAATCTTTAGTTTATAAAAAATTACTTAATGGGTAGATTATTTGGTTTTCCGGCGAGTTCCGGTAGCTCTCCGGCGTCGGATTACGCCGGACGTAGAGAGGATCGGATTATCTGAAGTGCGCACACTCCTATTTTATAAACTTTTTGAATTAAAAAATTTTGGAGAAAACGCGGTTTTTGGTGTACAATCTACGGCACCGTCTTGCATTTGTGCATGTTGACGTATATAAATCTTGAGAAAGTCAATACATTCCTTGAACTTGAACTACTTTTCGTGTATCGGCATAGCCTTTATCTTTAAGTGTACATCACATATTCTATATATATTTAGATAATGGATTGCGGATGAAGTATATATAGTTCATCAGATATCGATCAAAGTCTTGAATATATATATAAGACCATGTCGTCTCGAGTTCGAAACCGGCTCAATTATATATAATAATTCTCTTCCCCAACTCCAAAAAAATATGCCACCGAATTGTTAAGACTATATATATATATATATATATATATATATATATTGTTGTCTTCACTCTTCGTTGCTTACAATCAAGTGTTGGTTTCTACAATTGAGGTGATATTATGGCTTTCGCCGGCCGCAGTAGTTATCAAAAGGTATGTGGCTGTACATGTGTATTAAGGAAATTTTTCAAAATTAATACTAATAGAATAAAGTATTAAAGTCTATTATTATATTCGAGTATAGTTTCATTGATATAATTTCACATGCCGATAGCTCGAGCTTGCGCAAGCGTGATGCTCAATGAGCATATATATAGTGGTCGCACACAATTTTTCTGCATCCTAAGATGCAGGAGATCGGAGCTATATATATATATATATATATATATATATAATAATAATTTCGTGTTACGAAAATGATTAACTTTACCATATGACCTCTTTTTGAAATTAGTTCTCAGCCGTCCCTTTAGAAACCTCAACTGTATAATATTTCGTGCGGTAAGCTTGGAATATGAGGTTTCTATAACTAGGTAGAATGAATAAAGATTAAATATGTTATTTAATGCACATTAAGTTTATGCTGCAATTACATGCGTTTTGCCTTGGTTATCATAATTTTAGTAACATGACAACTGTAAGAAAGTCATCTTCTAGTTCGAATTTTTTTTCTCATTATGAATATGTCAATTTAAAGTATGCATAATTACTCATCTTAAAAAAAAAAAAAAGAGTATGCATAATTACTTTGTGGTGGCATGTTTAATTTTTACAGTTTTAGATGAATTTTAATCTGGGCTATGAAAAATTTTGAAAGGCATTTCATACTGTCTATTTAATCGAAAATCTTTTAATTTAATTAATTCTATACATTATGCTTATATTTATATTATTTTGTTCGAGTGTATTTGTATCTATTACCTCTGTTTGTCCTTGGCAGCCTATTATGACGATTGTTTGAAAATATAATTTGAAAAAAGGCCCCTTACCTAATATTTCCGTAAAGTTAGAAGCCCATAATTTTACACACTTTTATTTATTCATTATTTTTATTATTTTTGTGGAAACCTACTTCAACTAATTTTATTCTTTTGCCTTTTGTTTTTATGCTATGATACAATTTAAATCCCCATAATAAGGGGATTGCATAATACGTGATTAGATTAGGTGAAAAAATGTTCCAACTCTTGTCACATCTATTTCACATCAACTATATATATATATAATATATATATATATATATATATATATATATATATATATATATATATAATCTTGCCCTGCACACCTAGTGTGCAGGAGTTTTGTGTGCACCTCGTGATATTCGCGTGAACATCTGATTTTTATTTTTAGATTTTCGCGCGAACATCATACGGTGCACACAAAATCTCTGCACACTTGTGTGTTTTGAGTTCAAAATTATTAAAAAAAAAATAAAAAAGAGAAAGAACCGGACATGTGTCAATCAAAGGCCAAGAGGAGCTCTCACAAGGAGTAGCATAAAACAAGCCTAGAACAAGCCTCTATATTTATACATTGCATCTCCATTTTTAGATAATAGCTAAATCCAATGCTGTCCATCAATCAATATGAACTGACCATATAATTTCTGTCATAGCATCTAATATAAGTTTGGAATTCTTGCTAGCCATCATTTATTGGTTTTAAATCTGAAATTTTCTTGCCCCGCAACAATTCAAGGAATATAAATGAATTTATAAATTTTAAATAAAGTTATCCATGGAAGATTCAATGCTACACCGTGTGGTCTCCACCGTAAAACCTGATTTCATGTGGAGCCTATTTATCTAGAAGTCATTCAACAACTATTACATAACTCGAGTGTGTCACATAATTTTCGTGTTACTTTCGGAGTGCAGGTGACAGAAGGCGAGTTCGGGCCAAAACCTGTACTAACTGCACCATTGTCACTGGAGGCAGAGGAATCGGACTCCAGTTACAGAGCCCCCAACATTCTCCAACGAGTTCTAAGCCTTTTGAACAGTGTACGGCCAGGATCCGATCTCACCCGCCTCCAGGCAAGTAATTCAAAGTACAAATATTACCACCCATAAAAATTGTTGTCACATTTAACAATAAATTAACGTGACATTTTTGTGGACAAAAATCCAGCTTCCACCCCTATTCAACATTCCAAAGTCACAGCTACAATGCTACGGTGAATCAGTGTATTCCATTGGCTCCGACATGTTGAGCAAATGCAACAATGACAAGAGCTCCCTCAACCGCTTCGTATCTGTCGTCGCTTGGAGCATATCCACCCTACGCCCCTTGGCGTTCGGGTTGGCTCCCTACAATCCCATTCTCGGAGAAACTCACCATGTCTCCAGGGGTTCGTTAAACGTGTTTCTCGAACAGGTACTTGACCATGTTTTAGCCCATCATAGAGAAATAGACCAGACATATATAACATAATCTTGAACATTAAATAGGACAAGTAGTCCTCGTATCTTGATGTCATAAACTTCTAAGTTCTAAACAGATAAAATTTAAAATTATAATTGTAACAGGTATCTCATCATCCACCAGTGACCGCGCTTCATGCGACGGACGAAACAGAGAACATCGAACTGCTGTGGTGCCATTCTCCTGTTGCCAAGTTCAACGGTACATATCCCACCTGAGTTTTATGTCATGCGAATTTTCGATCAAGAATCACACATATATAATTTGCGGTACCTAGCTCGACTTTTCCCCTGTTGAATGAATGTTCTTGTCTGTTTTTGATGTTATCAGGAAGTCGTATTGAAACCGAAGTGCATGGGAAACGAGTGTTGAAGCTCGTAGATAAGAACGAAACCTACACGATGAACTCTCCGAAACTGGTGATAAAGTTTCTGCCTTTGCCTGGCGTGGACTGGTTGGGAAATGTTAAAATCCAATGCCCAGAAAATGGATTTGAAGCAGAATTATGTTATCGCGGTGTTACGTTTCTGCCTCGAGCATCCGTGCATCGGTCGATCAAAGGGAAGATCTTCAGTTCATCGTCCTTGGAGACTATTTACGAAATTTATGGCCACTGGGACAGGTAAAATGAAATTTATACAAAATTTTGGTTTTCTTGATGACCATATGTCATGTGTATTGCGCACATATTCTTCTTCAGCTTGTAATTCTTTGTTTAATACGTGCAGAACTGTAAGTATTAAGGATGTTTCGAATGGAAAAACTACAGTTATATACAATGCAAGTGAGGCAATTTCCAGGTTGAAGACTCCCATTCTTAAAGATGCAGAGGTATGAAAATTTCAACATGAAATTTGTTCGAGCACGGTGTTATCAAATTTTCTCTCATGTGCCTTAATCTGATGCTATTCAGGCCGTTTTGCCAAGTGAATCGACTGCGGTGTGGGCGGAAGTAGGCCGAAATATCATACAAAAGAACTGGGAGAAGGCGAAGGATGCAAAGACAGACATCGAAGAAAGGCAAAGAGAGTTTGCCAAGAAAAGACAATCTATAGAAGAAGATTGGGTCCCTAAGCATTTCACAGTATCTTACAGTAAAGAAAATGGATGGGATTGTTTACCAAAACACAAATATGTTACCCCAGCTCCTATTTGTACTCCCTGATCAAACATTTATAACCCCTTATTTCATGCTATCTATCGATATTATTTATTGTCTATTCCATGAAGCCATCCAATGTTATGCACTCAAATAACCCAACTATGTTATCTTGACTAATATATTGAGAAATGTAATGAACACTTGACGAACTTGGTAAAAATATAGGACACTTTTGACTCACTAAGTTCCTGTGAATTATCAAAGTATGGCAACCACGAAATGCTTCCATTTTCACAAGTTAATTTTTACTGTCATCCTTTTGGCATCCATAGTTCTTGAGTGCGGTTTCATTAGGACAGAGGCTGCAGATAAATTTCTTCAACGCAGCCGGATCATCCCTGAACTTGGGCAGTTTACCGAGCGCTTTCGCGTATTCAGGCGGCAATATTCCGGCGATCCTGAAAGAAATGCCGATGGAGCGCAAGAGGTCCCTGCACATCGTGCGCATCATCACAAACTCGGGCTCAGTGGGATGGAAGAGGTACTCCACGCAGTTTTCGATGGAGCCGGGATTGTGACGTGCCGCCGCCGTCGTGGCGGAGAGAAGGGTTGCCACAGAACACACGAGGATGATCATGCCCATGGATTTTGGTAGGCTGTTGTGGGATGCTGCTGCCATTGTTTGATCTTGATGGGATTTACTGTTTCATTACTTGTTTCTGGTGCTTGCGTATTTATTGTGAGTAAACTTACGAGGATGTAAGAGGGCTTGTTAAGGATTTTTGTAACTGAAAATTGCACTTATTTATTTATTTTGATGCACACTTATTTATTTTTTAAAAAAATAATAAAACAAAGAAGAAGAAATAATTTGACTCATATAAATCGAGTAAAAATCTTATTACAACAGTTCAATTGATGTTTCGAATTTTATAATTCTTCAGTTCATTAAATATGATATTTATTACAAACACACAACACAAACTACACAGATAAACCACAGAAATCAAAATGCACCAAGTGATTTGAAGCCCTCAAATTTTTAACAGGGAGGTTAGTTTACTTACAGCAGCCAGAATGAAGTTTCATGTCTTAGAAAAAAAAAAAAGAGAACCAAAATTATTTTTTAGAAGGGGGAGCCAGCATAGGTACATTCGTCACGTCCTAATCAAACTTTCTACAAATTTACCCATTACACGGATGCCGTATTCCTCCAGATTTTACAGTTGCTGGCCATTTATCAGTGTTGGCTTCGTTTCGAGTCTTGTATTCGCTCTTATCATTTGCCCGAAAAGAATCCATGTTTGCTTTACAACAGAAGCTGAATAAGAGTTCAGCTCTTGCCTCCACCTAAGAATTAATGCCCAAAAGTTATCAACCAATTCAGATAGATGTGTATTTGGGAAAAAGTTCCAGTAATTTTTCCAGAGCTCCAGGTAAAAATTTCCTGGCAAACAAATAGCAGGGTCGTCGTCTTCCATTCCACATGCAAGGTCGAATCCAAATTTCTTTCTGCAGTGCAGAATAACAAATTTTCATCAATATGAAATCGACGCAACCTGAACTTAGTACATCGAAGAAAGATACTGACCTTTGCGTCACTGGTAACGTGAACGCTGTCAACAATCGACTGAAAAAATAGTTGGGAAGTGTCAGTTTCAACTTACAGATTTAATTAGATACTAGTGAACGATGCTGCTATGCACAAGTCTAATTTTGAAAGTCCCCATGAGACATCCAATTAAAACTCGGGTAGGAAAGATTATTAGGGAGTGACATTTCTCTCCATTTTTCAGTGATACTGCTCGTTAAAAACTGAAAATAGTGAGCGAAATCAATGATACAAGCATTAGGACCATCGGAACGGCCATTCAAAAATGCAAATATGGGAAGAAAAATGAAGCCATAGACACACACAACGGACATAAAAATTAAAAAGAGCAGCCATACAGTAAGATTTCTTATCAGCTCGTACGTGACATCCTTCGCTTGGTATGATTTTGGATGCCACTTCATTTCTGACCAATCGACATGTGTTATGGACCAATTGGCAATTCCAGATGGATCAATCATCTGATAGAAAACAATCGGATTTATTAAAAGGGGGAGAGCCGTAGGCATCTTTAAAAAATGTGAGGTCTATCGGTTCTCACGTGGAAAAAAGTAGGCAAATAGTGTTCATCAGAATAGCAGTTGCGACCATCCATTCCTGGCTGTTGAATAAACGGAAACAGATGGCAGTAGTGGTTTAGTGAAATGAGACAGCATCCTAAATTTTGAGTGAATTTTTCAAAATACGGAGCATTTTGGTCTAAACAAGATCCAGATAATGACCAGGGGTTGAAACTTACATATCCAAATTGATCTCAAAAGTTTCTAGAGCAATTGTAAAATATTACTCAACAAAAGCATAGGCAACATGCATTTATCCCTAGGGTAGCACTAGAAAACAACAAGATATCCACCAATAAATATACAAATATATCTCCTTTGCAACAACAACAAAGAGAGCAGCAATGCAATATTAAACTCCATATTAGCCTGAGTTAACTAAACATCCTCCTTTAGGGTTCATGGGATAAAATATTTGGTTAGAAAACGATAAATCAACTCAACGCATATGGAAACACAAACACCGAGATTTAGATAAAATTCAAAATATTCGGTGATATTTCCATCCAAACAGAACAACAGATGGAAAACCATAAGGTTGTCCTTGGATGGGATGATTTGATTTGGAGAGGAGGATTTGATTGGAGAGGAGGATTTGAACATCATAATTAACATTGCATCTACATGGATTAGCAAGGGGTAGATTTCAATGAACCAAATGAATTTGAAATCCATGGCTTCAAATCCTTCCATCCGGCATCCAAGCACAACCTAAGGGCATTTCATTGCGAACCATAGAATCTGCCAGTTAGGGTAAACACGTTCCTCGATTAATAACTAAATGTCATTTTTGACATTTGAATATATAAATAGTAAATAGATCAGAGTATAAACCAACAAAGTTATAAATAAAAAGCTTTGAACTATAGGGAAACGAAGTAAAGTTGACATTTAAATTAAATAGAATCACCCTGCAATAATCCCTGAATTTTGTATAATAAAGACTGTCAGCCATGATTACTAGAGCATGCTTCCGCTTCATTGTGAACCACTGCATTGTATAGCACCGAAAGCATATTACCACAATAATTCTTAAAAATTTAAAATGGAGCAGGCTGCAACCTGCAATCAGATTAATCATAATACAAACACACAAACTGTTTAAATAACAAAAAACCACCTGTGAACCCTTTCGAAAGTATTTCTTCTCAACTTCAGGTAACATACGTTCGGAATACCGACCACTTCCATGTGGACCAGGATCCTCAAAGCTGCAGAAAACAGGATTGACGCCTCACATTAAATGCTATAATTAACAAAAAAAGTTGATTTTGAATAATATGCTTCTTATGTTAATATCTTGTAAAGCTTCTACTCGGCAATCTATCAGTTCATACAAAGCTTAGGGTTGACTATTTCCTGAAGTAAACCTAAATGCTCAGAAACCGGTCTCTGCATATGAGAAGCTTTTCACAAAAGGGAGACAATAAAGTACAGGAGACTTACCAATCCACGAAGCTAGTATTTGTGTACATGAGATAATTGTACACATAATCAAAATCACGAAGTGGTATGCAGCTGCAGTCCGGGAAATTATCTAGTGAGTACTTGATTATTTATATGAGTTACCAAAGTAAAGGAAATTTTTAAAACTTAAAAGGGAATAATAACGTCACAACCTGTCGGAAAGTAGAATGAATTGTTGGTTGTCTGGATCTTTAAGTGCATTTGCTAAAAGCCTCCTTTCTGCGTCAACCATGGAAATTTTCCCCCATATTACCTAAAATAACATAAAAATGCATATATTGATCACGGTCTGTTGCAGTTAAGAAATTAATTGTACCGACCGTACAGATGTACCAACCTTATCGCTACGAATTTCGCGATTGAGAAAATAACGACTAAAATGCACAGGTTTATCCATGAACGCATGCACGTATACAGAGAATCTACCTTCATGGCCCTGACAAATGAAGCAAAAATTAAGTGGAACAGAGATCCTTAATATACCAAAAGTTATGCAAATCAGACGCATGCAAAAATTCACAAAATCTGTTAATAAAATAAATATGAAAATATTGTCCCATTTTCACCAACGCTTTTACCTAAATGGTTCCTTGTGTACCATCTATTTTCATTAAGAATGCAGTACTTTAATTTATAGGATGAAGTAAAATCTTAGGACTACCATGGGGCTAATTCCTCAACATTTTTAAAAATCTCTGACAAGTGCCATGGCATGCTACAATCTGCCTTCCATTCATACAGGTAGTTGGTGTCGGGCAAATGGTTTTGAGTGCAACACCTCCAGAAATTCTTTATATTTCAGTCACTGATCTTTCGATGATTTGGAAGTAATAGGAATTGTAGTCAGTCAAACAACAGTCTGAAGAGCACATTTAAATAAGGTGAAATTTGAAAGATATCGCACAACATACACTTCCATAAATAAGTGAAACAGTTTGGCTGAAACATTCTAGTATATTTTCGCCAATAAAGAAATCCAACGAATGCACAAGTCTAAAGGATCAGAGTACAGATAGATTAAAAAATAATAAAATAATAAAAAAGGCGATTCTTTGACCATTGGAAAAACCTTCCATTAATATGGCTCCTTTAATACAACAAGAGGATCAGTGCGGTGCTACAATGGGTTTGAATCCATGACCTTTACCCTTCAATAGAGAGACAACTACGTGGTTGTCGAAGAACACGAGGCTTTTACAGTTACAAGCTTAAATAGCTGTAAAGGAGCTAAAAAAACAAGAAATGGTAGAACAAAGACTTGTGCACTGTCATGCGGTCACAAAATTTGTCAAACGTTTAATACTACTGTAGTTAAATGCACCTCAAACATATACACACTCATAAACAAGATTGCAGAAACTCTACAATAAAACTTTCAAAACACTATTATGCAAAAGTAGAACATGCAAATCATGTAAAGTAAAAAAAATAACTGAATGTTGAAATTCATCTTTTCAACATTAAGAAAATTGCATTACCTGGAAAAATTTGTCCCACAGCTTCTCAAAAGGTAAAGCACCCGGTGTCAAAAACAAGAAGGCAATTTTAGGATTAGCTGACGTATTAGAGGCCATATTTAGTATATCTCTAATAACAACTTGAGAAGCAATCTCATCGTCGCTAAGTTCTCTAGTAGGCGCAGGTGGAAGCCAACTTTGTAGTGTCTTGCAACCATGAGATGAGAAGATATAACACGCTGAAGAACTCTGGGGTGGATACAAGTAAGCGCAAACTAAGAACAAGCTGACTAACGAGATCAAAATGATTATCCACGTTGGCTTCTTTAAGTGACCACGCTGGCGAGGTGCATACAATATCTGCTGGTCTTTCATTGCTCCCAAATGCTACACAGCTGACTTCCTAGCAATGCTGCATCACAACTTGTTTGTTGTGAATGCTTTGATCTCTTCTCGGCTATTTGCCTCGAAGTTCACACCTCTATCAGTAATCTTTCTCTCTAATGGAAAACCCAAATGACAAAATTTAGCATGTCTCTGGCCTACAAAGCAGACAGGTGTGGCGTTGATTCTTCCCGGCTGTAAAGTCTGGAAAATGCACCTTGGATCCCTAATCTTTCTCCCTAATTAATTAATACCCCAAACAATAGGATCTAGCTTGCATTTGAACAGGGCAGAACAAACTAGTGTGCACAGATTCTCACCGGCTGCAAGAAGATCAAATAGTTCACTCAATAGCCAAATTTGGAGAAACACCTAAAATTGAGATCGAGTATATATATATTCAACAAAAATACGATATGACATCGGACAAGAAAATGAAGTACGGAGTGGCAAGCTAAATCAGCCACGGCATTAAAAATCAACATCCATTAAAATATGTATCCACTCAATCACCTCGATCATTCATGCAAGAAAACGAGAGCCCAAATTTCATATCAACAAGGTGGCAATAACTGAAAGTTGCAAATTTACAGATGAAACCAAACAATGTCAGCTCAAATCCGTGGTCGGAATGCGGATTCCCGCACCGAGACACACACAATAATTTCCAGCGATCACAACATGAGAAATCACAATCCCTCTCACGCACTCACCAAACATAAAAAATTATCTCGTTAAAATACCCAACACACACGCACACGCACACGCAAATGAAAAAGAAAACAACAACGAACCCAATTCTGAAGAACACACACAAATAAATATGAATTAACGCATTTCTACGGAAACCCATTTACCTGAGTGAGTGAACAGTACAACGTCGGAAGAAAGATCAACATCAAGGATTCGAATCTTGGAAAAGATGCAGCGTACGATTAAAAAAAAACAGTGGGTTTATTATGTATAGATAGATAATTATGATTAGTGTAGCATGCGTGTCTGAGATGTAGGTCGCTTCCAATAACAAGAGAGCGTGCGTGTATACTTGTATGTGTTTCCAATAGTATAACGTTGTTTTGTTTGGCTCTCTCCTCGGACTATTTCATGCGGCACCAGCTTAAGGTTATGAAAATTAAATGTTGTAATCTTTTTTTTTATATAATCTTTAGTTATTTTTTATTTATAATGATTATATAGCACAATACATATAACTACGTAAGCATCACCTCGACATGCATTGGTGATAACTGATATGTCAGAGTCAAACTGAAAAAATGACTAAATTTAACAAATATACGTATATATAATGGATTAAAACTTAAATATGACGATAAAAAAAATATTAAAATCGCAAAAAAAAAATCAAATATATTGAACCCAAAAAAAAGCAATTTTTTTTGAAATTTTTTTCAATCGAATTTGTTATATATATATTTTTATAATTTTTAAATTATTAATAATGATTGAAATTAATTTATAAAAACCCTATATTTCTATCAATTAGAAAACACGGATATATAAAAGAAAATATATTTTAAAAAAAATAAATTTCTTATAGCTTCCATATAATTAGCTGTTCATATTTTTTTAATATATCTATATATATATATATATATATATTATATTTCAAAATTAGGTTGTATTTTGAAGAGTGAGCATATATGTATACGTCGGACAAAATACATGATATTTCTTAAGTTCACAGTTGACTTAGGGAGTGTTTGCAATAGATTATGATTTTGTAGAAGTGATTAAATTTATAGATTGTAAAAATTTGAAGAGAAATAAAAAGTTGGTAGTGTTTGGAAACAAAAGTGAAAATCTAAAAATCAAAGTTGGGTAGTGTTTGATAAATAAGTTATTATAGTGATTCACATTTTTATTAGAATCACTTTTGGAGAATCATAATCACCACATGACTAGCTTTTGGATTTCAATTAATTTAAACACAAGCTAACACATAATCTAGATTGAAGAAACATACAAATGTGATTTTTTAAAGCTAAAATCTAATAATCACTTTTTTTTAGTGATTGCAAACACTCCCATATTACTATCAATGATATTTTTTTCCCTCCATTTCGCAATGCGTTCATAGTGAGAGCACCACCAATAATGCATGACAATGGCTTAATGATACTAATCAATTCCAACTTGCAGGTTTTTTTAGTCTTCTCCCGGATAAGTGATAACAGCCATAAATCGAAAAAAATTCCCTTTTTATTATAATTGACTGAAAACAAAAGGTGGGTTTAAATGCTTTGGATAATTTTTATCCCTTCGTGGCCGCTGATGATTTAATTATTCGTCTACTAAGGGAGTGCTTGCAATAGATTGTGCTTTTGTAAAAGTGATTAATTTATAAATTATAAAAAAGTTAATGAAAATAAAAAATTGGTAGTGTTTGGAAACAAATGTGAAAATCTAAAAATTAAAGTTTGGTAGTGTGATAAATAAGTGATTAGAATGATTTTAACAATGATCTTCTCATTAGAATCACTTTTGGAGAATCATAATCACCACATGACTAGATTTTGAATTTCAATTAAGTTAAACATAAGCTAACACATAATTTAGGTTTAAGAAACACACAAAAATAATTTTTTTAAGCCAAAAGCTAACAATCACTTTTTTTTAGTGATTGCAAGCACTCCTTAAAAATAGTTGAAGACATGGAATAAACATAGTGAGAAGTGCATGGCACTTCTAAGTTGCACAAATTGGCCAAATAATAAATCATTGTTGTTTGTAATTAAGCAATTGATTGATTACAGGCTGCTTGCTTGGTAAATAGGGACGAATGAGACTCAAAATTAACTATCAAGAGGTGGAGAAAGGATTGTCTATTAATTGTTAGAGTAGATGCCCTGCAAGTCAAATGTTGGTCAGAGATTTTATTGACTCAAGTGTAATAACAATTTTTATTTTAATATAATTAATCTTTTATCTGGCATTTTCTTTATCTGTATACCCATGCAAGTTGCATAGATAAAGACCTTAAATATACTATAGTAAGATATGAGGTTGTACATGTGATGGCAATCATGAAACACATATTATTAATTACTGTATATTCTAAATCAAGTTCCTAGTCGATTGAGCCGTTCGAAATAAGGATAAGGATCGCTCGAGCTCGAGACTAGAATCTGTGATGATGTGTACCACGTTTCATTGGTATGGACATAAAGATGTTCAATCATACAGATTGGTGCTCATACGATGAGTTCACTGAACTACCCTCCCTCGGACTTCCCAAGTGGTTATCATTCATCGAGTGGATAAGTCCGTGGTTATGGTTGTATACCATTAGTCCTTACGACCCGGGACAACACTGAGGCTCTACATGCTAGGACTTTACTTTGAATCGTTTACCGACTCCATGAGGGTCATCAGGTGGCGAGGTTGGGTACAGTTGCGACACATGTAGGAGCCAGTGCATTGTAGTCGGGGATTCACCGCTCACCTATGGGTGTGGATATCCTATGTGATCAAGTGAGATAATAGTGCATGGAATATCTGGCCAGAGTGTAAGATGTGTAGTAGAGTAAAATGTTTATCAAGTTACACATGCGATGCCACTATGTATTCTCAAAGACATCACATCGTTATCGAAATTCACATGCAACCCTCGATGAACCAATGGTTGCAGTTTCGATCGGGATATATGAGATGAAGGGACTGTACTGTACGTTAACCATAATCAACTGGTTCTTGCAGGCACTATCAGTGATACCTAGGAAATCATGGGGCGGTGCTACTTAACGCTCTTACCATGATTCGATGGGTTAAATCAGAAATGAGTTCTGACATTTTATGATCAAGGAGTTGATGCATATAATGAGGCTAATAAGGGTAAGCCTGGACCCACAGCTAGCTGTATCCCTGAACCATTGAGGGTTACACAAGTACTGGTTTTCCTGTTCCCGTTGAGATAATAAATTCAAAGAGTTGAATTTATGATAAACAAATTTGACTGGATCGATAGATAAGCTTTATAAATGGTTTATAAAGGCTTATAGAAATTTTGAGAGCAATATTAATTAAAAAAGATTTAATTAATTTTTTCAAGTAGGACTTGGAGATAAGGATCCATAATATATATAGATATAATATATATATATATATATATAGATATATAATATAATATATTTATATATTATATTATTGTGGGACCTTATGTTTATATTATATTATTATATAATATATTTAAAAAAAAAAAATTGATCAATTACATAAATTGATTGAGGGGAATAATTGAAAGGATTATTCAGCTTTCTTTCTTCAGCTCTCTGTTCTTTCCTTTGTTTCTTCAATTCAAAATTCTCTATGCTCGAAGCTCTCAGAAAAGGCAGAGAAAAGAAAATGTTTCTTTGCTGCTAAAAACTCTCTTCTCGGCCAGTCATCTTCTTCATTTTTCAACGAAAAATTTCTTCTTCTTTTAAGTGCAATTTAGAAGAGGAACAAGAAATCTGATCGTGGACCTGATTTGAAGAAAGGAGGAAAAATCCAGTTGATTGTTCGTAGGGATTTACAACAAGAGCTATTTTCGAAATTGTTTCGAAATAGTTGGAGTCATCGTCAATCTTTTAAGATTGATAGGTAAAATTCTTGAAACACCCTACGTATATTTATTTAAACCATACGAGTGTCCAAGCATATTTTGAACGTCAAAATAATTTTTTAAACTTCCGCTGCGCCTTGGGCACGATAGAGATTCGAGATCCAACAGTGGTATCAGAGTCAGGTTTTCTATATCGTATGATTTATTTCATGTTGAGTATTTTTAATTTCTAACCGCATAAAAAAATATTTCAATATCGCTACACCATAAAATTTATTTTTATAGAATTTAAAATACGTATATAGATATATGTATGTATATATATATTACGATATATATATATGTACATATATAGATATATATATATTATAAAATATATAGATATATGTATGTATATATATATTACGGTATATATATATATACGTATATAGATATATATTATAATAATATATATAATGATATATATTATTATTATTATCATATATATGTATATATTTATTACGATATATATATAATTATATAGATATATGTTCAACTGCACCCCTTAAGTGCAAGTGAAACTTGGGCGTCTGCCCATGTGGCGCCCAACTCATCTTTTTTTTTTTTGTTTAATGTCACGTGGGTGGGCTGGGAATTAATTTTTTAATCTCCAAAAACCTTTTCTCAGATCCCCAAATGTAGCGACATTATTTTTTTCTACAGCTTTCTTCAACAAATTGAAGACCCGATGTCGCTCATCTCCGCCGTTGTCTGACCAAATCTCAGCCCACGCGAAGGTTCTTCTTCCTCTAACATAGGCGATTATATATAAACCCCCCCTTTTTTTTTCTTCTCACGTTTAGTTTGTTTGCGATTTTCAGAACCCTTCAAGTGTTGTGCTTTTGTCTATTTGCCCAAGTTCTCCGCCGTCGAACAAGCTAATGACGTACATTTCTTGCACATCTGGCATCGGGGCCAGTTATTATAATGGCCATTTCTTGCGATTTTCAGAACCCTTCATATGAAAAATTGCCGCTAGAAGAAGAAGAAAACGCCATTAATAATAATCAAGTTCCAGGAAATTCACTAGGATCGCCGCCGCTGCCAGGAAGACTCGGCGGGCAAATTTTAGGTAAAATTTGTAAAATTTCTTAAATGGCTAGTTTAATTAGATCTTCGATCATTCTAAATGTACGCATATTACATATGTGAGTGTCACCTAATAATATATATGCATTTGACTATATAATAATTGGTTTTAAATCACATAACTTGATTTTAACTTCTGTTTTTATTCACTGTCATCTTGAGAAAATTAACTATTTGTATGACTTTACGAATCAACCTGAAGGAGTCCATGATATATCTATTACATTTTGTTAATTGATTATTATTCATTAAGACATTTTTTTAGGGAAAGAAATATTAGTAAAAACCCATTACTAGTTAGACTTTATTGGTCTTGTACGTAAGAGGGTTAAACATATATTGGTCATAATAATGATCACATGACAAATTGAATTAGATTAACCCTAATGATTTGTACGTTGGTTTGTTAAGAATCTGAATAATTATTACGTTGGTTTGTTAAGAATCTGAATAATTATTTCCTAGTAATCAGTGAGATTACATATACGGCGATTAAGAGAAAGAAGCAGTGCACACATTAACATATAGCAAATGAAGGCCCAACGCGCACCCTTGGTGCTACCCGTTTTTGAAGGCCCAACGCGCATTCTTGTTTGTTTTTTTTATAGTTTGTTCGATAAATTGTTGTTTACCCGTTTTCATAATTTGTAAATAAGTTCATATTAATTGTTATTATTATTATATAGTTTTATATTTGATGATAATCACATGTGTTATATTTTTTATTTTGCAAATACAAGAAAATTCAGAATAATTAAAAGCAGTGGGCCGTATGCGTTCCAGAAATTGTGGTATCTTACATTGAACGATGTCAGGTATTTATCAATTATTAGTAATATTGTTAATTATTTGTTTTTTGAATTTATTAAAAATTATTATATTAAAACATATGATTGTCATACTTTACAGAGATGGAAGAAAGCAGTGGGGATGATCAGTCATACATCCCTCAAGTTGGAGATGATCGAAAGCCAAATATTGGAAGGAGATTCGAATCATTGGATGATGCATATTCGTACTATAACCAATACGCACGAGAATCTGGATTTAGTGCGAGAATTAGCAATAGTAAGAGAAGTAAGAAGACGAGTGAAGTTGTTTGGAAAAAAATTGTATGCTTTAAGGAAGGGAAGACAGATGAAGTTCGATGGAGTAAAGAGGCAAATAGTGATAAACCAAGACAAAACAGAGATCGTCGAGACATACGATCTGGATGTAAGGCAAAGATTTCAGTTGTGAATGAACAACATGGTACGGGATGGATGATCAGTACTTTCGTAGAAAATCATAATCATCCGCTTGCTACTCCTTCGAAGGTCCATTTGTTACGTTCACATCGCAGTGTTTTTGTATCAAAGAAAGCACTAAGTCAACAATTTGCAGAAGCCAATATCCCAACTTTTCAACAAATGCGAATATTTGAGATAGATCATGGAGGGCCAGAGAACGTAGGTTGTACAGAAAGAGATTTGAGAAACTATCAGAGAAGTTTAAGGGAGGAGCACATGGGGATGGATGCTGAAACATTTGTTGATTTTTTGCAATCTGAGAAAGAGAAGTGTTCAACTTTTTTTTTTTGATTATGAGACGGACTCAGACAACAGATTTAGCAGGTGTTTTTGGGCAGATTCCGTGTCAAGGAGGGCAAACATTGTCTTTGGCGATGTAGTGGTGTTTGATACAACATATAACACCAACAAATATGGGCTGATTTTTGCACCTTTTGTAGGTGTTAATCATCACGGTCAGACCATCCTCTTTGGCTGTGGATTTCTGAGTGACGAAAGAACAGAATCTTTTGTTTGGTTGCTAGGTAAGTTTCTAGAAGCAATGCCTAGTGGTGCACCAAAATTGATCATCACTGATCAGGATCCTTCCATGACCAAAGCCATAGCCCAAGTTTTTCCCCAAACAGTGCATCGATATTGTTTGTGGCACATTTTAAACAAATTTCCAGACAAATTGAGTTATGTGATTTTCCGTGATCATTACCAAAGCATTAGAAATGTCATTGTACATTCAACAACAAGTGATGAATTTGAGGAGTCATGGAAAATGGTTATGGAGTCTGCTGGCTTGGTCCAAGATGATTGGCTGATTTTGATGTATGATTTGAGACATAGGTGGGTGCCAACTTATTTCCTAAATGTATTCTCTGCAGGGATTTCAAGCAGTCAAAGATCAGAGAGTTCCCATGCCTTTTTCAAACGTTACATCTCTAACAAGAATGCATTGATGGATTTTATTGTTCGTTTTAATAAGGCACTTCGGAACCAGCGACACAATGAGTTAGTCGCAGATCATATTGATATGAATGAGCGCCCAAAAGTAATGTCAAATTGGCCAATGGAAACTCAAATGGTGAAAGTTTATACCAAAACGAAATGGTTGGAGTTTCAAAAGGAAGTAGGTGAGAGTCATCACTATTATGTGGAACAAGTATGTACTGAAATCGAGTTTTGGGTTTATCATGTAATGAATTTTCAAGCTTCTTCTTCATCGAAACCAAGGGTGCTTAAACATGACGTGCAGAGAAATGATGTATATTGTAGTTGCATGAAATTTCAGTTTGACGGCATTCCATGCAGGCATATGCTAGCATTTTTTCGTGTCAACCAGGTTTTCCACTTGCCTGATAAGTATATTTTGAAACGGTGGACCCAAGCGCAAAAGTAGGAGCATTATTATCTTTGTCTGAGCTAAATGTGATAGACGATCCAGAGAGGTGTTTGATGTCAAGGCATTGGAATTTATCTTTTAGATCTTCTGCTTTAGTAGATGCAGCATCTATGACTGAAGAGGGAACAAAATTCTTGCATGAACAATTTGATCATATTGACTGCAAAATGAAGGAGTTGAATATTTGCATACCATCAAGAAATGCAAGTGAAAACAGGAGATCCATGGATAAGGCCATTGCTATCATTGATCCTTGTGTAATAAGAACGAAGGGATGTGGGAAGAGATTGAAGTCATCGAAGGAGAAGGCAACCTCGAAGGGTAGACAATGTCATGGATGTGGACGTCGTGGTGTGTCGCATGACAAACGCAATTGCCCAAATTTGCTAGACAAGTATTACTTGATTAATTTTGTTTATTTGTACTTCTAAAGCTATAAATTCCATTAATCATATTTTTTTCATTTTTGGTTTACTAGGTCAAGCGCAAACAATGATAACGAAGATGACGGTTCAGATGAAGAAGATTTTTGATCAGAATCCAAGGTAACGGCTGTTAATATTAATGTTGTGTCTGGTAATATTAACGTTGTAGTCATACACTTTGTTTGATATGTTTGTCTCAGTTATATGGTACTACTGCCTACTATAGCCAATTTTAGATTAACAAGCTAGATATCTAGTTCTCTTTTTACCATCCAAATTTGGATGATAGCATGTTGAATGCGAAGTTCAGTACATATATCTTTCTTGTTTTTGAGGAATGCGAAGTTCAATATTTATTGGATCAAAACCGACAAAGCATGACTTTCAGTTGTCCTTATGTGATCGTGAGATGTTCCATTTATATTGAAGAATGCCTCAAGTTGCCAAATTTTTTAGGTTCAAATTTTGCTCGAGTTTTTATTAAACAAAGGTTTATCATTAAAGTTATTATGTGATAATTAAGAAAATTTTGGTCGGATACAGTTGGGAATGCTATTAGCTACTTACCATCTTTGAGTAGATACAATTTCGAATTTGGTGTTGCCTGGTTTTAATTAACTCACTATACGCATGCAGAATGCCGTCGAGTACAAGAAGAGGGTTCGGCAGCAGACCCAACAGTATCCACCTCTTATTTAACAAGTACATACTTGTTTCGGTTTTCGGTGTCCGCTGAAGCTTCAACAAAGCTGTTTCTCGTGAGTGTTCTTGAATCTACTGTGTCCACCATCAATTGTGAAGGAAAAGTGTAGCAACAAGTTGGGTTTGAATATTTGGATTGGATAGTATCAGTAACACATTCCCATATATGCTCGAATTCGACATTTTGTGGCGTCCCCTGTTTGTTGTAAGCTTGTTAAATGTTTCCCAAATTGAAGAAGGTGTTTCTTTTTTCACCTCCTATCCTAAATTATTGTTGTCTTGAGTTCGAAATTTTTGATCAAAGCTGAAAATATTGATTTACGGTTTTTGGATAATTTTGGGCTTATTTGCCCTTTGATTCTTTTGAACTTTCTTTCATTAGTACAAATTTGCATATTTATTGTTATTTTTCGGTGGCTTGAAGTGCAAATGAATGTCATATGCAGTAATAATATGGGAATTGAGCATTTTCTGTTATTTGCTGGGCTAACATAAGTAATAAATAAATACAAACAAGTCAAATGATCATAATACTTCAATGCAAAATATTGAATTCACTCGCATTCAAACAGCCTCTGCACGAAGTAACAGAAATGACATTAAAAAATATAAGTAGGCGGCAGTAAATTGGCCAAACCACCCAATTTTTCATAGAAATGATACATGATAGGAGGAGGCCAAGAAAAAAAAACCAAAAAAACTTAACTCAAGCGCACATAAACCAAACAAGAGATAAATAGCATTGACCATCTCTCAAATTAATTAATAGATAGTAGAACAGGGGAATAATTCAGTCATACAATGCCATAAAATTTTAGGAAATGCATCAATTTTGCCAACATAACAAGTTATATAGTAAAATTCAAACTAGGAAACAACTTAGAATAATATTTCTAATTATCTTTGCTAATTCTTAGTGCTTCCAAATTCACTTCTACCATAGCGACAATCCTCTTGATTTCATCTAGGTTCTGTTGTATTTCCTCCAACTTAGTCATATTCACTTCAGTCCTTGCAGTAAAAGTTGAATGTGAACTTTGGTTTCCTGTAGTCCGGAAGGATGCTTGAGTCCCTGAACTTGAAGATGCATGTGAACTTTGGTTCACTGTAGTCCGAAACGGTCCTCCGATTCTTGAAATCGGAATTGCATGTGAACTTTGGTTCCCTGTAAAGGGTGCTCCGGTCCTTGAACTCGGAATTGCATGTGAACTTTGGTTCCCTGTAGTCCGGAACGGTGCTCCAGTCCTTGTACTCGGATTTGCATGTGAACTTTGGTTTCTTGTATTTCGAAATATAGTCGATGCAGATTTTCTCACCATATATGCATGATAAACTTTTTCTGCCTCCTCTCTACTTTCGAAGGAATCGTGAACAACATAGTTATATCCAATAACTTGGTCGCTTGCTTCTGCCCATGTGTCATAAAGACCTGGCTCATGTCCAACGAATACAACGTATGTTCTTCCCTGGAATGAAAAATTAATAAACAATTTTATAATCTTCAATTTTGACTGGGAACAAATGAAAACAATTCGAAAAAGTTGCTACCAACAACTGAAGTTCTAAAAACAAAATACCTTGGATGCTAACTAAGGAAGAAAAATAGAACCCACATTGTCATGTGTTAGATGGAAGAAGAGATGAGAATAATTCATAGGCACAATAGAAAAATATGCATTCTGTAACCAATAAAAGTTGCTACAAACAACTGAAGTTTTAGAGAGATATTACACTTGAGATAAATATTTTGGTTGCTAGGAAAAAGCGGCCTTGCCATGTTTGTGACAGGTTAAAATGTAAATTATAATGCCATAGATGTAGTTAATCAAATAAGGGTTCAAATCAACAGAATTATAATGCTTAAAATGTTACGAATCAGAATCCTTTAGTTCAGAGATACATTGTTTCTTATCCAAAAAAAAAAAGTAGAGCTTTTAATTGATATAAGCGAGATGTTTACTTCACATCTGAATTCAGTGTAGTAATATCAGTAGAATGAAGCGAAAAAACTTTCCTCGATTGGAACACATTTACACCAAAAGCCATACTTGCTCCCTAGTCCCCCCAAAAATAATTATTCAACTAAGCAACATTTTGAGGAGTTGGAAAACATAAGATTCTTGTAGTTCTCCGATTAGATTCTCAGAGCGCATGTGCAGACAGGTTCACAAGCCACTCGTTTAATTTCTAACATTGAATATCATACCGACAATAATTAATTATTCAAACAAGTAACAGTATCAAACGAAATATAAGTAATTTGGGCACACTGAACAAAAAAGGAAGAGAACAAAAATTACAGCGTAGTGCAGATGAAAGAAAGTAGTCAACCGACCAACACAGGAAGAATGACAAAAACAATTTTTTGCACCATTTTAGGCAACCTGTGTGTACGGTAAGAGTAAGACACCGCAAAAAGATACTTAGACATTCTAAAGAGGTATGGAACTTACAAGACACCCTACAGAACAGAAATATAACTAATCTTACAACCAAATACCATTAGCTTGTTCGACGGCGGAGAACTTGGGCAAATAGACAAAAGCACAACACTTGAAGGGTTCTAAAAATCGCAAACAAACTAAACGTGAGAAGAAAAAAAAAAGGGGTTTATATATAATCGCCTATGTTAGAGGAAGAAGAACCTTTGCGTGGGCTGAGATTTGGTCAGACAACGGCGGAGGTGAGCGGCATCGGGTCTTCAGTTTGTTGAAGAAAGCTGTAGAAGAAAATAATGTCGCTACATTTGGGGATCTGAGAAAAGGTTTTTGGAGATTAAAAAATTAATTCCCAGCCCACCCACGTGACATTAAACCAAAAAAAAAAGATGAGTTGGGCGCCACATGGGCAGGCGCCCAAGTTTCACTTGCACCCAAAGGGTGCAGTTGAACATATATATATATATATATATATATATATATATATATATATATATATGCATTATTGTTATTATATATATTATTATATATAGATATGTGTATATATATGCATTACGATATGTATATATAAACATATATAGATATATATATATATATATATATATATAATATAATAATAGTAATCATGCTTTGCATTAAATGCAAAGCATGATTACCGAAACAACAATTGGGCTGACTGTCCGAATTTAATTTGGGCAGTGTTCGGTCAGTAGGTGTAGGGATAAGTCTGAAAATGTTTCGGGCAGCCTTACACATATACATATTTTTCGAAAAGAGTTTCGGATCCGATGCGATTTTATAAAATATTTTTTTATGAAATAAATAATTAGAATGTGATTTTAATTATTTATAGTAAAATGAGTTTTACAAAAAAATCAATTATTATTGAATTAATTAGAAATTAAATAAAGGAGTTTATTTAATTTGTTAATTCATTTAATAATTGTGGCGGTTAGTGATAAAATTACAAGATACATGAAATTGATGAATTATATAATATGTGATATTATATGCATGAAGGATGATTGAGAGCCATGACCAATGTGCTAGGTGTATGTTAGGATATTTTTTATGTCTCAACTTGTATAATTTTATTTGATAAAATTAAAGTGAGCCTGGTTTATGGCTCGTTCCCACCCCTTGATATGTATCCCTTATGTGCCATGACTATTCAAATGTAAATATTTGTAATAGTGGGAGATCAAGATTGGAAGATGGTGGACCCGATGATCAAGATGCGACATGTAAAATATTGGAAGCTTATGTAATAAGTTGCATTTGCATCCCTGTATTTACCTAGGATTTGGACCTTGATCCATGCTTGGCTTGCATGGATCAAATAGTATTGGCAATCGATCATCCTTATTTAATTGTCATATTATGATATATGCGATATATAGTAATATGCATGTATGTATATTATTCGATAATATAGTTGCATGAATCTGGCAAACATACAAACTCATGGCACGCGATTTTAAATAAAATGATGAGACAATTTCAAAATTAAAATCCCTCATTTTGAATATGATTCAAAATTTATATCAAGCCATAAAAGTAAAAATTAAAAGAGTTTAATTTATTCTTGTCTTCCATCAACGGTGGTTGCATGTTGAACGCTACCCGCGGTCAGTGTTGTAAGAGTGGGTGCCCAGTGAGCCAACTGTGTGGCTATGGGCTTTGATGACTCTTTGTATAAACAATCTTTTGTTTAATATTATTTACACTTTTATGGCAATGACTTTATATTACTTCATATTGTTATATTGTGATATACTATTGTTGTTTTGATAAAGACCTTGAATATACTATAGTGTATGTAAGATGTGGTAGAACATGGAGATGTCTATCATGAAATACATCTTATAGTCACTGTATGTTCTAAAACCGTTCCTAGTCGATTGAGCCGTCCGATAATAAGGATAAGGATCGCTCGAGTTTGAGACTAGCATTTGCGATGCGGAGTACCACGT
This sequence comes from Henckelia pumila, assembly GCF_033568475.1. NCBI lineage: Eukaryota > Viridiplantae > Streptophyta > Magnoliopsida > Lamiales > Gesneriaceae > Henckelia > Henckelia pumila. Next base: position 84,991,736 of record NC_133120.1, read on the forward strand.
TTCATTGGTAGGGAACATGGAGATGTTCGAAGCATGCAAATGGATATTCATAGGATGAATAATCGAACTACCCTATCCGGACTTTCCAAGTGGTTATCACTTATCGAGTGGATTAAGTCCGCGGTTTTGGTTGTACACCATTAGTCCTTACGACTTGAAACATCATGGAGACTCTATATGCTAGTGCTGTGTTTTGACTCGTTTACCGACTCTATGGGGGTCATCAGGTGTCGAGATTGGGTACAGTTACGACACATATAGGAGTCAATGCATTGTTGTCAAGGATTCACCACATACTTGCGAGTGTGGATATCCTATGCGATCTGAGGAGATATTAGTGTGATAAATCTCTGGCCAGAGTAATTGATGTGATTTAAGAAATGGTTTCTTAGTAGCACATGCGATGTCACTAATTTGATCTTCAAGATGTATTGCATAGTTATCGAATCTTGAGCGACTCTCGATATACCAATGGTTGTTGATTCGATCGGGATATATGGATGAAGGGACCGTACTGTACGCTAATCAAAATCTACTGGTTCTTGTAGGCACTATCAGTGATACCTAGGGAATCATGGGGCGATGTTGCTAGGCGCTTTACCATGATTCGTTGGGCAAGTCGGAAAGTGTTGTTCCGAGTCACAAGGAGTTGTGAGCCCACGGCTAGCTGTATCCCTGAACCATTGAGGGTCACACAGTGTAATGGAGTTTTAATCCCCGTTGAGATAGTTAAATTTAAAGAGTTAAATTTAATGAACTAAGGAGTTGGACTTCTTAAATAAGAGTAAGGGAGTAGGATTTCCTAAAATGACATAGGGATGGACATTTTTGGAAACCACTGAATTCGGATTCAGGAAAATTTATTTTGACTTTAAAATGTGCAGAAATGGTTTCTGTGCACATTGGTGAAATCAGTTCATCAATCGGAGTCACGATGAATTTTATATTAATTTCTGAACGAGCGGGCTTTGCTTGTCAGGCCCCAGCTTATGATTAATGGGCCCTAAGGTGTTAGTGGCCTGCATTATAAATAAGTTATTTCAGTACAGAAATTACACACAACAGGTCATAATTTTTTAGAGCAAAAAAATCGAAAACCCTAGTCTCTCTAAAAGAAAATTTCGGCCGACCCCTCCCCCTCTGCCCGAGAAAATTCCGGTCTGTGAATTTGAATCGCGGTCAGGAATAACGAATCAGATTCGTGTAATCTCTTCGCAGAAAACTTCTGATAGATTTTCTAGTGCAATCTATCAGAGGGATTAAACCTCTGTTCGTGGACCTGATTGAAGGAGTTCATCGGTTCCAGGGAGAGACAACAAGAGCAGATAAAATCTGTTGGTGTCCAGTAATCTCGTTGCGAGATTGAAGGTAAAATTTAATTAATTGTTATTTGAATTTTACACACACAATAATTTAATCGTTAAACGGTTGATACCCAAACCATGGAATTGTTCCATGATAAAAATTTTTAAACTTCCGCTGCACCGGGTATCAATCGTGATTGATCAGAGAGCCGCATTTTCCAACATTGGTATCAGAGCCAGGTTGCTCAGATCAAACGATTAAATTAATCAATTGTACAAAATTTTTGAGTCTCGGTTTTTTGAAACAAAATAAATATTTTTAAATAAAAAAAAAAATTTTCGGGGCAAAACCCGGGCAGCGATTGGATCGCTGCCCGGTGGGGCAGCAATTGTTGCTGCCCCATGCGGCGCACGGCGCCGCCCAAAGGGGGCGCACGGCGCCGCCCAAGGCGGCGACCGTCGCCGCCCTGGGCGGCGCACGGCGCCGCCCAGCGCAGCGCTGGGCGCTGCGCAGGGGCGGTGCTCGGCGCCGCCCAGCGCAGCGCCCAGGGCGGCGCTCGGCGCCGCCCAGGGCAGCACTCGGCGCCGCCCAGGGGCGGCGCCAGGCGCTGCCCTAAGGGGGCAGCCGGGCTGCCCCCGGCCCGCGCCCCGGGTGCGGGCCAGCCCGGGAGTGTCCCGGGCGGCCCGCGGGAAAAAATTATATTTTTATTTAAAATTAATTTTAATATTTAAAATTTTATTTTTGGTCCGGTCAAAAATTGTTTTTGATTGGTTCACGAGATTTCGGATCGAATTGTTCGAGTCCGTAAATTTTAAAATTGATTTTGGATAAATTTGAATTTTTGGAAAATTTTAATATTTTATCCGTAAATTGAATTTTGAAATCAATTATTTTGGTACAATTGATGATAAGATATGATCTTATGATATATTAAGTAAAATATGATTTTATTTGTAAAATTGGATTTTATAGATAAAATATGATTTTATTTGATATAGAGATAAAATATGATTTTATATGTGAAATAAGATTTTATATATAAAATATGATTTTATCTTGTTTAAATTTGAATTGCCACAGCATGTTATCCAATAAATTAATTTTGAATTAAATGTTATTGGATAAGGATGATCGATTGCCATGACCAATTTTGTAGGTGTATGTTAGGAATTTACATTTTGTCTTTATTATTGTTGGTTTTATTAATGGGCCTGGTTTATGGCCCGATATGAATGTCATATGTAATAAAAGTGGGCTTGGTTTATAGCCCGTTCCCACCCCCTAAAAATGTATCCCCTACTTGTCATTGTTATTTATTGTAAATACATTAGATTTAGTGGGAGATCAAGATTTGAAGATGGTGGGCCCAGCAGACAATGAAGACTGAAGAAATGTAAATTGGAAGCATATGTAATAGGATTGCATTTGCATACTGCATATTACCTAGGATTGGACTAAGACCCGTGATTGGCAACCACGGGTCAATTAGAAATGGAATCGATCATCCTATATAATATGAGATATTATGATTGTATGCATGTTTAGACATAAATTGCGTGAATCCGGCAATGCATGCAATAAATTAAATATGATGAGACAAATAATTTTATAAATAAAATCCCTCATTTTAAATATGATTTAAAATTTATATCAAGATAAATAAAGGAAATTTAAATATTGTTTAAATGTTCCTACCTTCCATCAACGGTCAATGTATGTGATGCTACCCGCGGATACGGTCCGGCTCATATTATTGGGGGGGCCCGTCCGTCGGAAAGCTGTACATTGGATCGACAAATGTTGTAAGTTGGGTGGAACTCCCATGGGATCGGCTCATATTATTGGGGGATCCACATGGCGACCGTCCATCACAACTTAATATTGATGGGTCATCTTGACATGTCACTTTAAACGGCGTCATATTATTGGGCCCTTATTGGACATGAGGTAAAAACATGGGGGTTGCTTTGGAAGCAATTGGGCTCTACCTTTTGAGAATTATGGTTGGCTGATATTATTCGGGACCATAAGTTTGTCAATTGGACTCCATGTTCTCACTAAGGAAAAAGTTTCCCGTTTTCACTAGAGGGTGGTGAAATCGTTAAAATAGTGGGAGTGAGATTCATAAAATTAAATTCGCCTATTTTATGTCTTAGTAAATTGTTAAACAATCATTGATATATGTCTGTTTTCCTTTTCAGTATTTCATACAATGAATTCGCGAAATCCTTTATTCTCGATCCTCGAACAAAACAAGCTGACTGGCGCCAACTATACGGAATGGTTCCGGAAGTTGAAGATTGTCTTAACTTCGGAGAAAATGCTCTACGTGTTAGAGAAAGCACCTCCGAAGGAAGCACCAGCTGACATAAGTCCGGAGGAATTGGCCAAACTTGATGCATGGTGTGACCATGACATCAAGACCAAATGCTATATGCAAGCCTCGATGTCTGATGAACTCCAGAGGCGATTTGAGGACACGGTGAATGCTGCTGACATTCACGCGCAACTCAAGGAACTTTTTGGGGCTCAGTCGAGGGCTGAAAGGTTCTCTACTGTTAAGGAGTTGATGACGTGCCGCATGCGTGAAGGGACTTCGGTCCGTGATCATGGGGTACGAGTGATTTGGCTCATACAGAAGTTAGCGACCCTTGATTTGGTGTTGGAGCATGAACTCAATGTGGACTTGCTGCTTCTATCTCTTCCTTCTTCATTTGATGGATTCGTGATAAATTTTAATATGAACAAGATAGAGGCCACCCTTGAAGAGATGGTCAATATGCTCGTTACATATGAATCCACACTTAAGAAGGATAAGCCAGCTTTCTTGGTGGGCTCCTCATCTTCTGCTAAGAAGGGGCCAAGTATGAAGGGCAAGAAACGTTCTGCCCCACCCAAGAAAGTGGAACCCGAGAAGAAGCAAAAGACAAAGGCTTCAAACAATGGAAAATCCAAGGATGTTTGCCATTACTGCAAGAAGCCGGGTCATTGGAAGCGCAACTGCAAGGAGTATCTTGAGCAGTTAGGAACTGCAAAGGGTATGTTCTATATCGAAATAAACATGTCACTTAATACAACTTCTTGGGTATTGGATACCGGATGTGGATCTCACATTTGCAATGATTTGCAGGTGATGACAAGAAGTCGCAGGCTTAGAATGGGTGAGACCCAGCTGAGGCTCGGGAATGGTTCCAGAGTTGAAGCTACGGCCATTGGAGATGTTTGTTTGATTTTGCAGAATGGTTTTAAATTATTGTTGAGAGATGTTTTATTTGTGCCAGATTTAATTAAAAACATTATTTCTATTTCTATGCTTGATAGAGATGGTTATTCTTGTAATTTTGTGAATGGGATTTGCAATATTTACAAGAATGAATGTTTAATTGGAAATGGACAACTTGAAAACGATCTATACAATTTAAAACTAAAAGACGTTCCAGTGAATTGTATTGACAAACCGGCGACAACAAACAAAAGGAAAATCGATAGTCAAAACCCGGCAAACCTTTGGCACGCTAGACTAGGTCATATTTCCTCAAGGAGGATGAACAAGCTAGTGGGAGAGGGCATGTTTGATATGTCTGATATTAACTCTCTACCTACTTGTGAATCCTGCCTAAAAGGAAAAATGACTAAATCTCCTTTTAAGGGGAAACCTGAGCGTAGTCAGAATCTGTTGGATTTGATCCATACAGATGTTTGTGGTCCATTTAGAGTAGGGACTCAACATGGCCACACCTACTTCATTACCTTTACTGATGATTATTCAAGGTATGGGTATTTATATTTAATGAAATATAAGTCTGAAGCATTTGAAAAGTTCAAAGAATTCAAGGCTGAAGTAGAAAACAAGCTAGGTAAAAGTATTAAAGCACTTCGATCGGATCGAGGTGGAGAATACTTGAGTACCGAGTTTTTGGACTATCTAAAAGAGAATGGGATTCTCTCTCAGTGGACTCCTCCTATGACACCACAGCTTAATGGTGTATCGGAGCGTCGTAATCGAACTTTGTTGGACATGGTTCGATCTATGATGAGCTTCACTGAGCTTCCACCTTCGTTTTGGGGCTATGCGCTTGAAACGGCGGTATTGTTGTTGAACAACGTCCACACTAAAGCAGTGGACAAAACACCTACGAGTTATGGAATGGCAAAGCTCCTAAGTATTCGTACTTGAGGATTTGGGGATGTCCTGCTTACGTGAAGCGGACAGTGGGAGATAAGTTGGATAGTCGATCCAGCTTATGTTATTTTGTAGGGTATCCGAAGAATTCAATCGGATATTATTTCTATTATCCTGCTGAAACAAAGGTGTTTGTTTCTAGGAATGCCACCTTCTTGGAGAAGGAATTCTTATTGGATAAGAAAGGCGAGATGATGGAACTCGAAGAAGTTCGAGAAGAACCCGAAATACAAAATAACGATCCTACACCTCAGGAACCATTGCTGGACACGCCTGCACCTAGAAGATCCGAAAGGACTTCTAGACCTCCAGTTCGATATGGTCTTCTTCTTGAAGGGGATCAAGATGAACCCGACATTGGATGTGATCCAAGAAACTTCAAGGAAGCAATTTCTGATGCGGATTCGAATTTATGGCTTGAAGCTATGCAGTCAGAATTGGATTCAATGCATACAAACCAAGTTTGGTCTTTGGTAGATCCTCCCGATGGAATTGTTCCAATAGGGTGTAAATGGATCTACAAAAGAAAGCTTGGGCCTGATGGTAAGGTATTGACCTACAAGGCGCGATTGGTGGCGAAAGGTTATACTCAAAGGCAAGGAGTTGACTATGACGAAACCTTTTCACCAGTTGCAATGTTCAAGTCCATAAGAATCCTAATTGCCATAGCTGCATGGTATGACTATGAGATATGGCAAATGGATGTGAAGACTGCTTTTCTTAATGGAGACATTAAGGAGGAAATCTATATGAAGCAGCCTGAGGGGTTCACATCCATGGGAAGCGAGCATAAGGTATGCAAGCTTCAGAGATCAATTTATGATCTAAAACAAGCATCAAGAAGTTGGAACCAGAAATTTGATGAAACAATAAAAGATTTTGGTTTCATCAAGAACCCGGAGGAACCGTGCGTGTACAAGAAAGTAGTTAAGGATGCTGTGACATTCTTAGTACTTTATGTTGATGACATCCTACTCATTGGGAATGATGTAGGGATGTTGCAGTCAACAAAGATATGGTTATCAGGTAGATTTTCGATGAAGGATTTGGGAGAGGCATCCTACATTCTTGGGATACAGATCTATAGAGATAGGTCTAAGAGAATGATAGGACTCACTCAATCAACCTACATCGATACCATATTGAAACGATTTTCAATGGATGGGTCCAAGAGAGGACATCTACCCATGTGTCATGGAGTTTCTCTATCCAAGTCTATGTGTCCCAAGACTGATGCAGGATAGAGAATATGACACATGTACCATATGCGTCAGCTATAGGTAGTATCATGTATGGGATGATATCTACCAGACCGGATGTAGCATTTGCTCTGAGTGTCACGAGCAGATATCAGTCTAATCCTGGTCAAATGCATTGGAAAGCCGTGAAGGACATTCTTAAGTACTTGCGAAGGACTAAAAATATGTTCATGGTTTATGGAGGACGAGAACTCAAATTGGAAGGCTATACCGACTCTAGCTTCCAAAGTGATGTGGATGACTCGAAGTCAACCTCTGGATTTGTGTTCATGCTCAATGGCGGTGCTGTCTCTTGGAAGAGTTCCAAGCAGGACACCACAGCGGATTCCACCACTGAGGCTGAATACATTGCAGCATCAGCTGCTGCTAAAGAGGCCGTTTGGATGAGGAATTTCGTCCAAGAGTTGGGCATCATTCCTGAATTTGTTGGTCCAGTCCCGGTGTACTGCGACAACACGGGTGCCGTTGCTCAAGCAAAGGAACCAAGGTCTCATCAAAGATCCAAACACGTACTGAGGAAATACCACATAATCCGGGAGATTGTGGAAAGAGGAGACATCATTGTCGAACGAGTGGCCTCTGCAGACAATATCGCTGATCCGCTTACTAAGCCCTTGCCAGGACCATTGTTTGACAAACATCGCGAAACAATGGGTCTACGTAGTATGACTAGTTGGCTATAGGGCAAGTGGGAGATTGTAAGAGTGGGTGCCCAGTGAGCCAACTGTGTGGCTATGGGCTTTGATGACTCTTTGTATAAACAATCTTTTGTTTAATATTATTTACACTTTTATGGCAATGACTTTATATTACTTCATATTGTTATATTGTGATATACTATTGTTGTTTTGATAAAGACCTTGAATATACTATAGTGTATGTAAGATGTGGTAGAACATGGAGATGTCTATCATGAAATACATCTTATAGTCACTGTATGTTCTAAAACCGTTCCTAGTCGATTGAGCCGTCCGATAATAAGGATAAGGATCGCTCGAGTTTGAGACTAGCATTTGCGATGCGGAGTACCACGTTTCATTGGTAGGGAACATGGAGATGTTCGAAGCATGCAAATGGATATTCATAGGATGAATAATCGAACTACCCTATCCGGACTTTCCAAGTGGTTATCACTTATCGAGTGGATTAAGTCCGCGGTTTTGGTTGTACACCATTAGTCCTTACGACTTGAAACATCATGGAGACTCTATATGCTAGTGCTGTGTTTTGACTCGTTTACCGACTCTATGGGGGTCATCAGGTGTCGAGATTGGGTACAGTTACGACACATATAGGAGTCAATGCATTGTTGTCAAGGATTCACCACATACTTGCGAGTGTGGATATCCTATGCGATCTGAGGAGATATTAGTGTGATAAATCTCTGGCCAGAGTAATTGATGTGATTTAAGAAATGGTTTCTTAGTAGCACATGCGATGTCACTAATTTGATCTTCAAGATGTATTGCATAGTTATCGAATCTTGAGCGACTCTCGATATACCAATGGTTGTTGATTCGATCGGGATATATGGATGAAGGGACCGTACTGTACGCTAACCAAAATCTACTGGTTCTTGTAGGCACTATCAGTGATACCTAGGGAATCATGGGGCGATGTTGCTAGGCGCTTTACCATGATTCGTTGGGCAAGTCGGAAAGTGTTGTTCCGAGTCACAAGGAGTTGTGAGCCCACGGCTAGCTGTATCCCTGAACCATTGAGGGTCACACAGTGTAATGGAGTTTTAATCCCCGTTGAGATAGTTAAATTTAAAGAGTTAAATTTAATGAACTAAGGAGTTGGACTTCTTAAATAAGAGTAAGGGAGTAGGATTTCCTAAAATGACATAGGGATGGACATTTTTGGAAACCACTGAATTCGGATTCAGGAAAATTTATTTTGACTTTAAAATGTGCAGAAATGGTTTCTGTGCACATTGGTGAAATCAGTTCATCAATCGGAGTCACGATGAATTTTATATTAATTTCTGAACGAGCGGGCTTTGCTTGTCAGGCCCCAGCTTATGATTAATGGGCCCTAAGGTGTTAGTGGCCTGCATTATAAATAAGTTATTTCAGTACAGAAATTACACACAACAGGTCATAATTTTTTAGAGCAAAAAAATCGAAAACCCTAGTCTCTCTAAAAGAAAATTTCGGCCGACCCCTCCCCCTCTGCCCGAGAAAATTCCGGTCTGTGAATTTGAATCGCGGTCAGGAATAACGAATCAGATTCGTGTAATCTCTTCGCAGAAAACTTCTGATAGATTTTCTAGTGCAATCTATCAGAGGGATTAAACCTCTGTTCGTGGACCTGATTGAAGGAGTTCATCGGTTCCAGGGAGAGACAACAAGAGCAGATAAAATCTGTTGGTGTCCAGTAATCTCGTTGCGAGATTGAAGGTAAAATTTAATTAATTGTTATTTGAATTTTACACACACAATAATTTAATCGTTAAACGGTTGATACCCAAACCATGGAATTGTTCCATGATAAAAATTTTTAAACTTCCGCTGCACCGGGTATCAATCGTGATTGATCAGAGAGCCGCATTTTCCAACAAGTGTCTGGCTCATATTATTGGGGAGACCTGGACGCCGGAAAGCTGTGACTTCCACTGACATAGGTGATGTGAATTGGGTGGAACTCCCATGACTTCGGCTCATATTATTGAGGGAACTCATGACTACCGTCTACTACGATTCAACATTGATGGGTCGGCTTGACACTCGAAGATAAACGACGTCATATTATTGGGTCCTTATCAAGAGTGAAACGAAACACGTAGAGGTTGCATGGGGATGCAATTGGGCTCTACCTTTTAGAAATTATGATTGGCTGATATTATTCGGGATCATAGTTGTCTAGATTGGACTATACGTGCTCACTAAGGAAATACGATTTCCCGTTTTTCATCAGAGGGTGGTGAAAATGTCAAAATAGTGGGAGAAAATTTATAAAATTAAAGTCCATATTTTATATCTTAAAATTATTTTAAAATAATCAGTAACGATTATCTGTTTTCATTTTCAGTATGTTTAAGATGTCGGCACGCAATCCACTTTCTGCTATTCTCGAACAAAACAAGATAACCGGACTAATTATCAAGACTGGCTAAGAAATCTAAAGATTGTTCTAAACTCTGAGAGGATTGCGTATGTGCTTGAAAAGAATCCATCAAAGAAAGCAGCTCCTAACATCAGTGAGACTGAGTTAGCCAAGCTTGAGAAATGGTGGGACCATGATCTCCAAGCTAAGAGCTACATCCTGGCTTCTATGTCGAATGAACTGCAAAGGCGGTTCGAGGATGCTACGAATGCTGCTGACATTCACTTTCATCTGAAAGAGTTATACGGTGTTCAAACTCGATCAGAAAGACATGCAACTGTGAAAGAACTCATGACTACACGCTTGCGAGAAGGGGCTTCGGTCCATGAGCATGGTGTTAGGATGATTGGGTTAGTTGAGAAATTAGTGGGACTCGATGTGGTTATGCCTCATGAGCTCTCGATTGATATTCTCTTGTTGTCTTTACCTTCCTCGTTCGACGGATTTGTGGTTAATTTTAATATAAACAAGTTAGAGGCCACCCTTGAAGAGTTGGTCAATATGCTTGTTAATTATGAAGCCACAATCAAGAAAAAAAGCCTGTTCTGCTTTTGGGCTCGTCGTCTGGGACGAAAAAGGGAGCCCAAAACAAGGGAAAGAAGCGTTCTGCCCCTGCAGTTAAGAACAAGCCTAATAAGAAGCCATACAAGAAACCTGCTCAAGGGCCTAAAAGGCCAAATAAATCAGAACAAATCTGTTTCCATTGCAACAAGCCTGAACATTGGAGGCGTAATTGCACTGAATATCTTGCCCAGAAGCGTTCTGGTCTTGGTATGTTTTATATTGAAATTAATATCTCAATGAATTCTTCTTTTTGGGTATTGGATACCGGATGTGGTTCTCATCTATGCAATGATTTGCAGGTGATGACAAGAAGCAAGAAACTTAGAGAAGGTGAGACCTTTCTAAGACTTGGAAATGGAGCAAGGGTTGCTGCCAAGGCCAAGGAGATATTATTTTAATATTAAACAATGATTTTAAGTTGCTTTTGAGAGATGTTTTGTATGTTCCTGATTTGGTTAAAAACATTATTTCTATTTCTATGCTTGATAGAGATGGTTATTCTTGTGTTTTTGCAAAAGGTGTTTGCAAAATATATAAGAATGAATGTTTGATTGGAACTGGTGAATTACAAAACGATCTCTATAACTTAAAATTAAAAGATATTTCATTGAACAATGTCCAAACAATAACAACAACAAATAAAAGAAAACAAGATAGTCAAAACCCAGCACATATATGGCACGCTAGACTAGGTCATATTTCTCAAAGAATGATGCACAAACTAGTGGGAGAGGGCATGTTCGACATGTCAGATATAAACTCTCTACCTACTTGTGAATCTTGTCTGAAGGGAAAAATGACCAAGACTCCCTTTAATGGGAATGTAGAACGTGCACATGGTCTTTTGGATTTGATCCACACAGACGTATGTGCCCGCTAAATGTTAGCACTAAATATGGGAATTCCTACTTCATTACCTTTACTGATGATTTTTCGAGGTATGGGTATGTGTATTTGATGAAATACAAGTCTGAAACATTTGAAAAGTTCAAAGAATTCAGATCTGAAGTAGAGAAACAATTGGGTAAAAGTATTAAAACACTCCGATCTGATCGAGGTGGAGAATACTTGAGTACTGAATTTTTGGACTATCTTAAAGATAATGGGATTCTCTCACGGTGGACTCCACCAGGAACACCACAATTGAATGGTGTTTCTAAACATCGAAATCGAACTTTGATGGACATGGTTCGATCTATGATGGGATTCACTGAATTGCCTAGATCGTTTTGGGGCTTTGCGCTTGAAACTGCGGCAATGTTGTTGAATAATGTCCATACGTAGGCAGTGGATAAAACACCATATGAGATATGGATGGGAAAGGTTCCCAAATATTCTTATTTGAGAATATGGGGATGTCCTGCTTACGTGAAGCAGACAGTGGGAGACAAATTGGATAGTAGATCCATTTTGTGCTACTTCGTGGGATATCCAAAGAACTCTGTTGGATATTATTTCTATCATCCAAAAGAAGCAAATGTGTTTGTTTCTAGAAATGCCACCTTCTTGGAGAAGGAGTTTCTATTAGGTAGAAAAGGCAAAATGATAGAACTCGAGGAAATTCGAGATACACCCACGACTGTAGAAGTTGAACCCAATCTCCAACAGCCAGTAGTTGAATCACACATACCTAGAAGGTCTGAAAGAATAATCAGACCGCCTGCAAGATATACGCTTCTTCATGAACAAGGACATGATGAGCCTAATGATGGATGCGATCCACGAAACTTCAAAGAAGCAATATCTGATGCTGAATCATCTAAATGGCTTGAAGCTATGCAGTCCGAAATGGACTCCATGTATTCGAACCAAGTATGGACTTTAGTAGATCTACCTGAGGGAATTGTTCCCATAGGATGCAAATGGATTTACAAGAGAAAACTTGGGGCGGATGGGAAGGTATTGATCTTCAAAGCAAGACTAGTGGCAAAAGGCTATACTCAAAGGCAAGGAGTTGACTATGAGGAAACTTTTTCACCAGTCGCTATGTTCAAGTCAATTAGAATATTGCTAGCCATAGCTGCATGGTATGACTATGAAATATGGCAGATGGATATGAAAACAGCATTCCTCAATGGAGACATTAAAGAAGAGATCTATATGTCTCAACCTGAGGGTTTCACATCAGTAGGAAGTGAGCATAAGGTATGCAAACTTCAGAGATCGATCTACGGTCTCAAGCAGGCATCTAGGAGTTGGAATCTCAGATTTGATAACACTATCAAAGAGTTTGGTTTTGTTAAAAATTCTGAGGAACCATGTGTGTACAAAAAAGTTAGTGGGAGTGCAGTGACATTCCTAATACTTTACGTTGATGATATCCTTCTCATTGGGAATGATATAGGATTATTGCAATCAACTAAAGTATGGTTAGCAAGTAAATTCTCCATGAAAGACATGGGTGAAGCATCTTATGTATTGGGAATACAAATCTATAGAGATAGATCAAAGAAGATGCTGGGGCTCACCCAAGTCACGTATATTGATACCATACTTAAAAGATTATCTATGGAAGAGTCCAAGAGAGGATACTTACCAATGTGTCATGGTGTTACTCTATCAAAATCAATGTTCCCTAAGACTGATGAAGAGATAGAGATGATGACACGTGTTCCCTATGCGTCAGCAATTGGTAGTATCATGTATGGTATGATATCAACGCGTCCTGATATAGCATATGCTCTGAGTATTGCAAGCAGATATCAGGCTAACCCTGGTCCATTGCATTGGAAAGCCGTGAAAGATATTCTTAAGTACTTGAGAAGGACTAAGAATTTTTTCATGGTTTATGGGGGTGGAGAATTAAAATTGGAAGGCTATACTGATTCTAGCTTCCAATGTGACGTGGATGATTCGAAATCGACTTCTGGTTTTGTATTCATGCTTAATGGTGCTGCTGTCTCTCGGAAGAGTTCCAAGCAAGACACAGTTGCTGATTCCACCACTGAGGCCGAATACATAGCAACATCTGCTGCAGCCAAAGAGGCAGTTTGGATGAGGAATTTTGTCCAAGAGTTGGGTGTTATTCCAAATGAAGTTGATCCAGTCCCGGTGTACTGTGACAACACTGGTGCCATTGCTCAGGCAAAGGAACCAAGGTCTCATCAGCGATCCAAACATATACTGAGGAAATTCCACATCATTCGGGAGATTGTGGGAAGAGGAGACATATCAATCGAGAGAGTTGCCTCTACAGATAATGTTGCTGATCCACTAACAAAGCCCTTGCCAAGACCATTGTTTGAGAAGCATCGCGTAACAATGAGATTAAAACTAATGAGTAGTTGGCTTTAGGGCAAGTGGGAGATTGTTAGAGTAGATGCCCTGCAAGCCAAATTTTGGTCAGGGATTTTATTGACTCAAGTGTAATAACAATCTTTATTTTAATATAAGTAATCTTTTATCTGGCATTTTCTTTATCTATATACCCATGCAAGTTGCATAGATAAAGACCTTGAATATACTATAGTAAGATATGAGGTTGTACATGTGATGGCAATCATGAAACACATATTATTAATTACTGTATATTCTAAATCAAGTTCCTAGTCGATTGAGCCGTCCGAAATAAGGATAATGATCGCTCGAGCTCGAGACTAGAATCTGTGATGATGTGTAACACGTTTCATTGGTATGGACATAGAGATGTTCAATCATACAGATTGGTGCTCATACGATGAGTTCATTGAACTACCCTCCCTCGGACTTTCCAAGTGGTTATCATTCATCGAGTGGATAAGTCCGTGGTTATGGTTGTACACCATTAGTCCTTACGACCCGGGACAACACTGAGGCTCTACATGCTAGGACTTTACTTTGACTCGTTTACCGACTCCATGAGGGTCATCAGGTGGCGAGGTTGGGTACAGTTACGACACATGTAGGAGCCAGTGCATTGTAGTCGGGGATTCACCGCTCACCTATGGGTGTGGATATCCTATGTGATCAAGTGAGATAATAGTGCATGGAATCTCTGACCAGAGTGTAAGATGTGTAGTAGAGTAAAGTGTTTACCAAGTTACACATGCGATGCCACTATGTATTCTCAAAGACATCACATCGTTATCGAAATTCACATGCAACCCTCGATGAACCAATGGTTGCAGTTTCGATCGGGATATATGAGATGAAGGGACTGTACTGTACGTTAACCATAATCGACTGGTTCTTGCAGGCACTATCAGTGATACCTAGGGAATCATGGGGCGGTGCTACTTAACGCTCTTACCAAGATTCAATGGGTTAAATCAGAAATGAGTTATGACATTTTATGATCAAGGAGTTGATGCATATAATGAGGCTAATAAGGGTAAGCCTGGACCCACAGCTAGCTGTATCCCTGAACCATTGAGGGTTACACAAGTACTGGTTTTCCTGTTCCCGTTGAGATAATAAATTCAAAGAGTTGAATTTATGATAAACAAATTTGACTGGATCGATAGATAAGCTTTATAAATGATTTATAAAGGCTTATAGAAATTTTGAGAGCAATATTAATTAAAAAGGGTTTAATTAATTTTTCCAAGTAGGACTTGGAGATAAGGATCCATAATATATATAGATATATATATATATTCGATATATATATATATATATAGATATATAATATAATATATTTATATATTATATTATTGTGGGACCTTATGTTTATATTATATTATTATATAATATATTTAAAAAAAAAGAATTGAATGAGTTGTCTGCCGACAACTCATTCAATTCCCTCAATCAATTACATAAATTGATTGAGGGGAATAATTGAAAGGATTATTCAGCTTTCTTTCTTCGGCTCTCTGTTCTTTCCTTTGGCTCTGGTATTCGGCAGAAGAAATGATACGATCATTTCTTCAATTCAAAATTCTCTCTGCTCGAAGCTCTCAGAAAAGGCAGAGAAAAGAAAATGTTTCTTTGCTGCTAAAAACTCTCTTCTCGGCCAGTCATCTTCTTCATTTTTCAACGAAATATTTCTTCTTCTTTTAAGTGCAATTTAGAAGAGGAACAGGAAATCCGGTCGTGGACCTGATTTGAAGAAAGGAGGAAAAATCCAGTTGATTGTTCGTAGGGATTTACAACAAGAGCTATTTTCGAAATTGTTTCGAAATAGTTGGAGCCATCGTCAATCTTTTAAGATTGATAGGTAAAATTCTTGAAACACCCTACGTACATTTGTTTAAACCATACGAGTGTCCAAGCATATTTTGAACGTCAAAATAATTTTTTTAACTTCCGCTTCGCCTTGGGCACGATAGAGATCCGAGATCCAACATTAATATCATGAAACATATCTTTGATGAAATTTTTTTTTACATCTTTAAGTTTTCATAAAACCTAGAAAGTCTTTAGGATTTTGGATAAGGGTTCACGGAACTTTATCATTAGTTTATTTGAGAATATATAAGAGATTTTGTACTCTTGCTTAGTTCTTTTCTAACATGAAACGTTTGTAACTCAGGTCCTCTTTGTGTTTATAAGTTCGAAAATAACATTTTAGTTCACAAACATTTTGTTGCAAAATCTGATTCTCTGTGATCCTTACTTAATTCAAACACCACGAATTTCATTTGCATATTTAACTTCAAATCATTTGAAGAAGCCATGCAGTGACGAAACTAACAAAAACAAAGATATTACTTAAAACTAATGATAAATTTTACATAATTATACACATAAACAAATTTAATTTGCTCTGCTCGTGACAAGACTGAGGGATTCCAGTTCCTCGGGCTCCTCTTTAATAGCTTCCACATCATCGAAGAAAAGATCCAAGTTGATGCCGCTGGTGGAGCCGGAGTTGGTCATCTGGATGGAATGGGAAAAAAAGATCGTTCCCGGAAACGGGAGATCAAGGATCCTGAAAAAAGATCGTTCATTTTTCTACCATAATCCGATTAAGAATAGATCAAACCGAACAAAAAAAATGTAAGGAATCCTAACAACGGACCATGGTGAGCATAAACCCATCTAGCTACGTGTGAACCTTCTCAACAACGTTTGAATCCGTCTTCGTACCTGTACCCCCCCTTCTCGTATATTTTTGCCTCAAAATCGATGTCTGTGTCTTCCTTCTTCTTCTACAACAACAGCTCCATGCTTGAAATGCTCCAAGAACTCCACCCACTGATGTTACCACTGACACGGCTAGCTCAACTGGATGAACTGAAAAGTTCTTGCTCTTAACGAAAGCGGCATGGGCTGGGAAACGACACGTCGGTGAACTTGGATTCACCATGGTCACGTACGTTGACCCTTCAAAGTCGCATTGCCCCGATTTCTGATATACGGCTTTGAAAATGTAGGAGCACACTATAATCTCATAGTTTTTCTCCCAGCATCCTCTACCCGCCATCACATCGAGGCAAGCCTCTTCTCCCCATTTGCAAATGACATTCCGATGAAACTGAATGATAGGCAGCGACAAAGTAGTTTTGGCCACTCCCACAAAGGCTGGTGCGTGGCCAAACCTACTTTGTCGCTGCCTATCATTCAGTTTCATCGAAATATCATTTGCAAATGGGGAGAAGAGGCTTGTCTCGATGTGATGGCGGGTAGAGGATGCTGGGAGAAAAACTATGAGATTATAGTGTGCTCCTACATTTTCAATGTCGTATATCAGAAATCGGGGCAATGCGACTTTGGAGGGTCAACGTACGTGACCATGGTGAATCCAAGTTCACCGATGTGTCGTTTCCCAGCCCATGCCGCTTCCGTTAAGAGCAAGAACTTTTCAGTTCATCCAGTTGAGCTAGTCGTGTCAATGGTAACATCAGTGGGTGGAGTTCTTGGAGCATTTCAAGCATGGAGCTGTTGTTGTAGAAGAAGAAGGAAGACACAGACATCGATTTTGAGGCAAAAATATACGAGAAGGGGGGTACAGGTACGAAACGGATTCAAACGTTGTTGAGAAGGTTCACACGTAGCTAGATGGGTTTATGCTCACCATGGTCCGTTGTTAGGATTCCTTACATTTTTTTTGTTCGGTTTGATCTATTCTTAATCGGATTATGGTAGAAAAATGAACGATATTTTTTCAGGATCCTTGATCTCCCATTTCCGCGAACGATCTTTTTTTTCCATTACATTCACAGGTATTAAGATTGCTCTGATAATCTAATCTGCACCAAGCAAGCATAGTGAATCTAATGACTCAGCAAATATAGGCAGTGAAATAACAAGAGTTAAAAATACATGTGGCAATACTTAAAGTACTGTACATATAATTATTTGAAACTTAAACTGAAAAGTTGTATGATAAAAGAGAATGAGACAAACTGTAAGCAATGAACTCACGCCAACTCACACTTTGAAACTTGGATCTTACTTTGACTTTACTTGAAACTTCACTTGAACTTGCTTGAAACTTACTTGACTTAACTTTTCTTTTCTTGTGAATTTAGATCATTGATTGTGACCAAGGGCGGAGCCACACTTGTGGCCGCATGGGCTTCCGAAATTTTTTCAAATTTTTGTATATATAAATTTTGAAAATTTCTGGAATAATTTGGTATAAGCCCGGGTTTCTCAATTGAAAACATTAAAGGATTTGGGTGCTCAAAGTTTTAGCCTGGGAAGACCAGAAATCCTGGCTCCGCCACTGATTGTGACGGTTCTTTGTTTTTTTATCGATCATGGCTGCAGTATACTATGCCGGAAAGGATGCCGAGATTTCTCCCGTTAAACACCACATTGCCCCTCTAAATGGTAAGAGAAGTCAGGATTTCTCCCAACTCGTCCAAACTTTGGCAAGGGAAGCCAGGATTTCTCCCAACTCGTCCAAGTCCCTCTGTTTACAAGGGAAGCCAGGATTTCTCCCAACTCGTCCAAGCACCTGTGTTGGCAAGGGAAGCCAGGATTTTTCCCAACTCGTCAAAGCACCTGTGTTGGCAAGGGAAGCCAGGATTTCTCCCAACTTGTCCAAGCACCTCTGTGTCACAAATCAACTCACTTCATTCAAAAATTTCTTTTTACTTTCTTGACTTTAAACTTTAACTTTACTCGACTCGAAGGCAAGACTCACACACAAAAATGAAACTTTAGGGAATGAAAACTCAACTCAAAATGAGAACGTTGGATGGGTAAGTGGATGCCCCTAAGATGGTTATCCAATTTATACCACATTATTCCTTAAACATGTCCTATCCCAATCAATCAAACCAAAAGTTCCTTAACTCGATCTTACCTTAACTGAATTCGATCCCGCTTGAACCGACACTCTCTAAACACTTCAAACTAACCCAAGGACTAGGTTATAACCTCCAAAGACCACCCGAGCAATCCGATCAAAACAGATTTCCAGGCAGCCCACAAACTTGACAAAATTCTGCACTAGTCACCCCGACTTGAGAAATTCCTAACTTGACCAAAACTCACTCGATTTGCTCCCAAATCGAACCGACACGACCCCAACATCCTAAACTCGACTTAGGACCAGGCCTCACCCATCCCTTGCTGCCCAAACCGTCCAGTTTAAGCAAACAATCCAACCGCACACCTATTACTTCAAAAATTCTGCTCAACCCCTATGACTTAAATGACCCTTAATCCATTCAATACTTAACCGAATCGAGCCCAATTTGAACAGACGCGACCACAACGTCTTAAAATCGACCTAGGACTAACCCACATGGTCCAAGGTGGACTCCCGGCGACGACGGCGGCGTGAGGTGGTCAGCGGCGGCCGGAATGATGAAGGAAGGGGCGTCCAAAGGTTGGGAGAGAAATGGGGGAAGAAAGAAAGTGAAGGCTACTTGTGTGTGTTGTGTGCTAGGGTTTTAGTTTATTATGTTTTGAGTTTAAAAGTTGTGTTAGGTATACATGTGTGTGTATGTACAGGTATAAGTATGCAAAAGTAGGTGAGTTATGTGCTTTAAAAGTACTCAAAATATTACAATTTTTGCCTCACTAAACTTGCACTAATAAAATATCTAAGTTTAAAATCCCAAACTTAAAATATTAAATTGGATTTTTACTAATCCGGGTTTAAAATTGCTAATTTTTTAAAAAGTTAAGAAATAAGCTCAAGAATGCGATAAAAGCGATTTCCGTCACCCGAAAAATTCTAAAAATTAACTTTCATCTAATTTCCTCATTTCTCTCAACTTATAACTCTTAAAATAAAATCTCGGAATTTATCGCCGAAATCCACCATCGCCGCAAGCTGGAATAGGAAGACACTGAACTCAAAAATCTTAAGAATAAATAACTTAAAATATTTGAGCAACTTAAACTTTAAAGAAATTTAATCAATAACTTATAAATTAAAAATCAATACTTTGAATATTTTGATGTCACAGCGGAATAATAAATATTTAAATAATAACAATGCGATTAAAATAATTTAAACAAACTAGACTAACGTTTAAAAGTAATTTAAATAAATACACAAGCGGAAATAAAAACCTTTAAAATGATTTGGACACTTAAAAAGTTTTTAAATAAATAAGCTAGACATTTAAAATAATTTAAACTAAATAACCCCTAAACTTAAATTATTTAAAATAAATAAGTTGAGCAATTAAAAATCATTTAAATAACTATCAAATAAGCTCAAGTAATTTTAAATACTTATTTAATAACATCATGACCCATATCAGCTTTCCATGATTTTGACATGGCAGATCAATCATACTGAAATTTAAATGTCATGCATATAATTTAGCATCCAAGACAAAAACTTTATCCACTATCCCCTTCTCGAATTCAAGATCTCGTTCCAAATGAATTGTCAAACGACCGTGTTAATTACTTAACACCAAAGAGAAACCGAGGTTCAAGACGTGTTTTCGGTCAAATTAGTTTAATTTTAGATTATTCTCTCCAATTAAAGTAAAATATCAATAATCCCATTTCGAATTATCGATCAGTAAAATCCACATAAGAAAACGATCTTGAGAAATTAAAGAATGAGACGATTAAACGTACTCGTTCAAAATTCAAGACCCAATTCCAAATTTGTGATTAAGAAATTAATTTCCAACATGCATGTGCGATAAACTCGAAGAAACTCAAGTCCCTCTTTCAAGATTCAAGATCCATAGCAAAGCAAAGAATTGCAAAATCAAATCGATAAAAAAAGCAAGCGGTCAAAAACTCAAATGTCCAGAGATATTCTAACTGTCACAAGATATTCTAATTGTCTCCACTTGAAACAATTACAACATGAGTACTAAACTGTTACCCAAACTCTAAACCAAAGAAAGGTTTGAATATTAGCTCCAGGGGGCATGTCAAAAAGCATGAAGAGGCAAGAGGAACATGCAATATCATGGGTTCAGCGTCAAAGCAACAGATAATGATCCAAACTAATTGACCGAAAGAATAAGTGGCACTAGTAGAGACCGCGGGCTAGTTGGTAGAAGATCAAGCTCTAAGCTATCTATATTGAGACATCGTTTCTTACTCAGATGGCCATATTCAAGCATAGAAATCGTTCTAATGAGATTCATATGCTCCAAACAAGAACATAATTCACCTCCTCTGCCTAGATTTCAAAACTTTCCATTTCAAAACCTGATCCCACTAATTTCCCGTCCCAAAAATTTGTCCGAGGACCCATCCACATTGATAGGTTTCCATTCAGCTCACCATATAGTCATAAATCAAAAACAAGATGCGCAAAACAGCACACCAGTAATTCAAACCAACCTGAAACAGTGTTTAACCAGAAGAAAACAAAACAGAGTATTTTTTTCCTAACAACTTACGGGAACGGAATTTGCGGTACCGGCGGCGGCGTACTGAAGATTCTGGGAGCGCCGAAGCCGAGAACGGACGAAGGTAGAAGAATCTACCACGAAAGGACTGACTTACCAGAAATTAGTCCAAGAAAGCAACCCCGAAGTGCTGTTCACAAACCGAGCTCAACAACGCGCAAGACCAGGTTCTGAACGTGGCTCGATTTGGGCTTAAACGAGCGCCAAATTCAGCGATTCATGGATTAAATTGAAGCCACTGATGTAAGGAAGAAAACCCAACAAACGGATCGAAGTTTGGACTGCGAACGAAGAAGTTACGAGCGAATTACCGAAACTGCTCTAAGGGTGACGGGATTAGTTTGGGGTTTGGGGATGAACTTTTCCTTTCTCTTTCTTTATTCTAAAGGTTTGACCCGAAAGGGGACGCCATTCCTCATGAGTCAGAGGTTCATTGGCTCATGCGGGGTTAAATCGAGGGATGTGCACGAGTAGGTAGAGACCTGACTGAGGGAACAACATGGTCCAACCCCCAGAGCATACCCCCAAATATTTTAATGAGGAATATGCTCCACACGAGGATCGAACCCGCAACGCTGGAAAATTTTTTCTCACGTCACCTCAGGCCTTACCAACTCGTCTATGCCCCTGTGGGCTTCATTTCTCTTTCTTTACCGCTTGCTTTATGTGGATGCGTCTATATCCTTTTTATTATAATGTTTTGACAACTTGACACGGTCCCCATATTTCAACTCTCGTGCATTATTTTAGCTTCAATATGTATCTATCGTTTAAATCTCGATATTCAAATATACATATTTTTAATATATTTTCTAATTTATTTGAAATAAATAATTATTTTAATTAAGCATCTCAATAATTATTCTAATTATGCCAAATTACCAGATATTTAACTTCTGAGTCTTACAGGGCACATACAGCAAGGGCTCCTGGGCCTGTTCTTGATCAATCCTTACCTTAATTGTCAAATAATTACCACAGTAATTTTTACAAACTCGGTACGATCCTAGTTATTTCAAACATGTGACAATTATCATTCTCATCAATCAGAACATATATATAAATTTCCAAACGATTCAAATATTCAATTCTAGGGTCTAAAAGTACCCAAATCTTAATTATGGAAATTCCTATAAATGCCCAAAATTTCCAGAATTATTATATACAATTTCTAAGGCATTCCAAGACCCAAATATCCAATAATTCAACTCAATAATTCGAAAATTCCTAATATAAATATTCTGAAATTCGAAATAAATTCCTGAAAAATAAGAAATTCAATCGATATCTCCCATCGGCTCAAATATAGCACCTATAACAAACAAACAATCATAGAAATTCGAATAGGCTAATACGTACTTGGATTTTTAAAAATTTTGCAAACAACATTGTACCCCTCCAACCCATGTTGTAATTGCACGTGTTGAAGAGTATATATTTATGGTCTTTTGCATCTGATTTGACTTTATTGCTCAATTTTTTTTTTAGAATAAATCAATAAATTACTCTTTTATTTTTTTGCCAATAAAATTTCTATATTTGAAAAAACTATGTGGACCAATTTATTACAAATAAAACAAAAAATGTAAAATAAATAAATAAATGGGGGAGGATACCAGAAGTACATGTGAATGGATATTTAATTCTTAAGTATATTATATGACAAATATTCATGTTAATTAGAACAAAATGAAAAACTAATACGAGAAATAATTTAAAATATCTTAGGAGAAAAATTTAGATTTTACAATTTTATATATAACAATAAAATATTTTGTTTATCCTCGTAATATTTTATATGCATTAGTATATTTTTAAAATTATATCACAATCTATTATATCATATATAAGTAAAACAAAAGATTTTTTTGTGATGTTTAAATGATGAATTATTTACATTATATCTCAAGTGTTAGTATAGATAGAAAAAATATTAGTCAAAATTTTATCACAAAAATATAAAAACCAAACTGAAATTTAAAATTTTTATTTTACAAAATATTATCAAATTTTGGGGAAAAATAAAATATTTTTAATACTAAAATTAATATATTAAAAACATAATATTTAGTTTTATTATGTTATCGTTTTATATTTATATATGAATTGGAATGTATCCTCCGGTCATTAAAGACAAAGTTTTTATATTCTAAAATTTTAGTATAAAACTAAATATTATGTTTTTAATGTTAAAAACTAAATACTAAAACTAATTTATATTTATTTTGTTTTTAATTTGAAGAATGTTAAAATATAAATATGTTAACTATGATAAATAATATTTTACTTTAAAATAAAATTTTGAAATATTTTTTAATAAAATATTATGATTAATTAGAAAACTATTTTTTTAACTTAAAATTTAAAACTATGGGATACAAAAATTTAGAACGTTAAAACCACGCACTACTTGTTTTGAAAAAGTTGAAAATAACATATAAATTAAGATTAAAATATATTTAATAATTAATATTTAATTTTATAATTTTTTATATTAATGATATTTATATAATTTGAGTAATAGATATTTTAGATATTCAATTTATAAATTGAAATTATTAATGAATTTATCAAATATATATTTAATCAATTAAAGAGTAACATTATCAATTTACAAGATAAAAATTAAATATTCATATTTGTATTGATTTGTCTCAAGTTTTTAATATAATTTATTTTTAAAAGAATGAATATTAATGAAGATTTAAGGATATAAGTTTTCGAAAAAAATACATCCAAACAAAGCTGAAAATTATTTCTTAATTAGCTACGGTTTTTAAAAAACTATTGTTAAATAACCACGGATTTACAAAACCTTGGTTAAAGTTAGCCACGGTTTTAACCGTGGTCATTAAACCACGGTTTTTTTCTAGCCACGGTTTTTTCAAAATCGTCGTTAATTTAGCCACGGTTTTTAAAACTGTGGTTATTTAACCACGGTTTTGAAAAAACCGTGGCTAAATGTAGCCACGGGTTTTTATAACGTGGTTAAATAATCACGGTTTTAAAAATCCGTGGTTGTTTAACCACGATTTTTTCAAAACTGTGGCTAAATAGCCTATTTTTCTTGTAGTGATCATGCATCGCAAACAAACTATGCGGCATGCTCAAACGATAAAACATATTACGAATCTCCTAAATAATCACATAAGGACCGACAAAATGAATTAATTTCCTTTTATACTAAAATCAATAACATTACGGAACAACGATACCTTTAAGAACAACTTAATAACCAAATCGAAATTCTAAAGGCCTACGCCACTTATTAGCAGTGTTATGCTTAATGCTCATGGACTATGTTCAATCTCTTATTAGTTACCACAACTCACAACGCTTCTACGGACGATTAAAAAATTTATTAGGCAACAACTCTAGTTCGGTTAACCTACAAGTAGGACGAATAGTTCTACTCAACTTATAATTTCCTGACCCCTTTCTAAAAACAAATCTAATCCTTGAAAGAAAACAAAATCATAAAAATCCATCGTTGTTCAATTCCAAGACATTATCTAATAATATACAGAATCCAAATGGCAATTAAACAGATCCCAATCATTCGTTCCCCATTTTATAC
The DNA here is from genome assembly GCF_033568475.1 of Henckelia pumila. Taxonomy (NCBI): domain Eukaryota; kingdom Viridiplantae; phylum Streptophyta; class Magnoliopsida; order Lamiales; family Gesneriaceae; genus Henckelia; species Henckelia pumila. The sequence goes on from NC_133120.1 coordinate 85,016,441, forward strand.
TTTCTTCTCTTAGGAATTCTTGGTTCCACCAAAAGTTCAATTCTTAGTTAAAGATTCCCAACAGATTTATCTACCTTTTCTATCTCAGACGCAACGACTAAGTAATCCATATTTATCCTTTAAGTCAAAAGATACCATGAATTATTAACCGTTTATGGAGTTAGACTGTCCCTAAGTACCAAGTAATGCTTACATATCGCCTGAGGGCATATCTCAAACTTCTAATTCAACTTGACAGTTAGGGGTGATCACGGTGCAGTTTGACGGTTTTTCATAAGAAATTCAAACCGAATTTCCAATTGTGGTTCGGTTATATTTTATTTTTTTGTTTCGGTTTTATATGTAAAATTGTTTTCGCGGTTTTTGGCGATTTTAAGCGGTTGCGGTCGGTTTGCGATTTTTTTTAATGATAGGCAAAATTGAAAAATAAAAAAAAAACTATTCAAATTATTAGAATAATGAATGAAAACTATAATAAACAAAATAAAACTAAATAAAATAACAATCAAGCGACAAAATAAAGTTAATCAACTATAATATGTTTAGACAAGATTGAAGATTAATATTTATGTAGAGAAGTAGTAAATAGATTATGAAGAGAGAAAGAGGGAAAAAGTTTTTGAAGAAGAGTTGAGAAAGAAGAGAGTGGAGGCGACATAGGATCAAATCTATTGTGTATAATATATATACAATGTGCTATAAATATAACCCTAGCTAAATACCACTATACACGACGATACGGTGCGGGGCGGTTTGGGCCAAAAATTATAATCGAACCATGGCGGCGGGACGGTTTTCATTTTTTTTAAAACTGCGGTTATTTCAAAAAAATGAGATACGACGGTGCGGGGTAGTCGGTTCGGGCGGTTTTTAAAATTAAATGTGATCACCCCTATTGACAGCAAGTTTGAAAATCCAAAATTTCCCAAATTATTATATTTAAAACCTGAATTCATATTTCAAGAACTTAGTATACAATTGTACACCTCGGAGAGTTGTAACCCGATCGTAAATGTTTTCACGTTGTTCCTCCAGTATGTTGTGAAAATTGCTCGCAAGCGTACGAGTGTCAAGTTTTAATATAGTGATAAAATCAGATATCGATCCCACAGGGAGTAAAATGAAAATATTCAGTACTTGTAATTAAAATAGTCTAAACTTTATCTAGAAAATCAATAACTCATAATTTTGCAGAAAAATAAATAATCAGATGATTTAAAAGCACGCACACAACTTTCAGAAATAATCATTCAGAGAAAAATGGTCTAGAGGTTTAGATTTCACCTGGTTTCAACAACAATCAATCCTAATTAATTTAGTTTCATGAATTCCAGTCAATTAATAGCCAAGAACACTTAAGTTTATTATTTTCCTCTCCCGAGCAACAAATAATTTTTATCAACTACAATTCAATTTCAATATCCATATTAAAAATCTACTTGCAGTGATCTATCACAAAACAATGTTCTTCCTAAAGCTCCGTTAACGTTATACACTCTCCCGAGCTATATAAACAATTAACAGTGTATTTTCTATTGGTCCTATTCAAAATCTCCTCTTCCGAGTGCTAGATTTCAAATAAATATAACAAATCAATTATTGATCAGATAATTGAAAAGACAATCAATTCTAGAAAAAAACAATTAATCAAGAAGAAACTCAATTCAATAAAATCAAAAATTCATGAAAGCGTCTACATCAGGTTCCATCCGACCTCTAGACTATAAAAATTTAGTTCATAATTAAATTCTGAATAAAACAAATCATGTTCAAAAATCCAAACATGAATTCAGAATTAAATAAATAAAAGATAAGAATCAAATCCGTCGTCGACGCCGTGTCCGGTCTATCGATCTCCGTCTTCGTTCTTCAATTAAGCTCCAGAATTCTTCCCAAAAGTTCACGATCAAACTCTGATATCTGCTATTGTGTATTGTGGCGGCTCCCCTTAATTACACGATCAAAATCCCCTTTTATATGTAGAATAAAAGCCCAAGAAAAAGCCCATAAAAATCCAAAAGTTTCCTTGTATAATCAGACTCCCGAATTTCAAAAACAGCGCGGCGCGGGCGCGCCTCAATCTCACTTTCTCAATCTTCAAAGCTGCGCATTTTCTCTCTTTCTTCTCTTCTTTAGCGCTAACTTTAAGCGCTAACCTTAGGCCCATTAACAAAAGCCCAACACTCTTTCCTTCTCGTTTCTTGTCTGTTCTTTTCTTTTCTTTTCTTCTTTTTATTTTATTTTAATTCCTTTCTCTATTTTATCTCCTTAAATCTCATATTCTTCTTCTTTTCCATAAAATCTCCATAATCTACTACAACCACAAAAACAACAAAACTCCGCATAAATCTGCTCGAAACAAATAATTAATAATTAAAATCATATATAAATTAAGTGTATAGAATACACTTATCAAATACCCTCAAACTTAGACTTTTGCTAGTCACGAGCTAAACTATCACAACAAATTCCAAACACTCAATCTATCAAAAACCAACAAGAATAGTCAAAAAATATTATAGAGCAATGGCCTCAGCAATAATTTAAAAAATTCAAATTCAATCTCATCCAACTTACTAACACTTGAAGATTTCAATCATAACGAAAAAACCTCATAAACTTACAATCTCCTCGACTCACGTTCAAAACACCCTTATCAAAGTTCAATTCACACATTCATAGATCATGAGGACTTTTCAAGGTAGAATAGAATCAAATATAGGATATGAAATAAAAAACACTCACAATCAGTTAAATGCAAAGAATAATAGTGTGTACGTGTTTCGATCAAAATTCATAATCATTAAAAATATCAATCAATAGTCCATAGGCTAAATTCTCACAACTCTTTTCCACTAGTATATTGGGCAACTGAGACTCGGTCAATAGGACTTAATCAGCTTATAATGTCAGGCCTGGCTCATGGCTACAAATGAAGGATAAAGAATTCAAAATAAGGAGTAATTTATTGCTTAAACTCTAATTTCAACTCCTTCTCATTCACAATTTCACACTTTATTTTTCAATTCACTTCATTGATTTTTTCAACTTCTCACAACTTCTTTCACAAATTTTTTCTTTCTTTCACAACTTTTTCAACCACATTTTTTTTCTACTACCTATTTTCATCTTTTCAATTCATCCACCACACCAATCTATTTTTCACAAATAAAAACTAGGAGCATAAAACATTTTAGCATTCAAATTACTCCATTAAAGGTAGGAAATAGTGTTTAGGCTATTCAGGTAGTCAATGTAAGACCTTGAAAATAATGACGAATGGGGGTTTTATCACACGTTTACACACATGCCATTCGATTTTTAATAAAGCTCAAACAAGGTACTAGGGATAAAATAAATTAATAGGTAGCTTGAAAGGCTCAAACTAATTCAGAAAAATTGCCTAAATTATTCCTAATCACAGTTTTGCCCGTATTTTGCCTCGAAGAGTGTTCGAACTAGTTCTAGACAAGTCTCAATCTACAATTAAATCATACAAATCTCAATCAGTGCAGAAAAGATAATCATCAGCAGTTAACGATGATTTTTCACAACAAAATTCAGAAATTTTTGTATCTCAATGTACTCATATACGTGTATCTCAAATGAGAAACTATGGATAAATTTTTTTTTTTTCAATTAAATTCAGGCCCAAATATTCCAAATAATGCCTCAATCATATCTATGTCTGTATGTTTCAAAATTCAGATTCAAGTATTAAACACAAAATATATAGGAAATTGTTCATTCAATTGGTTCCATTTTTTCAAAAATATTTTGTCAGATAGGTAGACAATCATGGATTTCAGTTATAGCACAAAAAAATTTTCATTAGCCATGCATCCATTTCTTTCTCGACTTCTTTTCAACTCAACTCAATTAACAAACTAAACAAAAATTTTATCTATGAAGCACACAATAATTCAACTAAACAATACTCAACTAATCAACTAAATAATTGAATCAAACACTGATTCACCCCCCCCCCCCCTCCCCAAACTTAATGTAATCATTGTCCCTAATGATTAAAAACAATAAGATAGAACAAGGGACGCGTACCTTCGGCACCGAGCATCAGTACTCGACGTTATAAACTTCATGGTGAGAATCCTCATTATCTCCATAGAATGAACTCGATTTAGCACTTCAAAACATGACCATGACGTGGAATTAAGACTTGGAACACCCGTAACAGGGTAGTGTAGATCAAGAGTGATAGAAAAACCATGCATTTACAGAATGTGCTCCCCTTAACTTCAAGTGCTTATGTAGTTGCATTTCCATAACCTCAAACTCATCCAGACTTTGAGAGTGAGACAGAGACTTATGAAGAATGACTATGACTTGAATTCCTAATTTAATCACTTAAATATTTTGCGGTGTGTGTGAACCCTGCAGAAGCATGCTTGCTCTAGCGATGGTTCTATTGAAGAACGTGGCTAAGAAACACTTCGGCAGAACGTTAGCACATGAGGAATTGCTGGTGGACCTGGTTCGCGGAGGATTTTGCAGCAGCTTGGAATTCTTGCACGGTGCAGGAGCACTGTTGCGCCTTGACTCTCTTGTGATGTGCAAATGGCGAGATTCATGCGCGTTAGCGCACTGTTAAGCACTGATGAGGATGGTTGGCGCTAGGTGATGCGCATGTGGTATGCGTGTTAGCGCTGAGGATGGCATAGATGATATAGCGCGATTGCGCTTCAAGGGACGCTGATGAGGGTGCTCGTTTGCGCTTGGTTAGCGCGGAATAGAAGCGCGTTTGCTTTTGTTCTTGCGCGGTTAGGATCTTTGTTTGCGCAATATCTGGCGCTGAATGACTGCACGATTGCGCATAAATAAGCGCATATGGGGATCTCTTGTTTGCGCCTTCTATCGAAGAGGGTGCGCGGGCGCGCCTCTAGTTCTCAAATCAAGCCAATTTCATTCAGGGTATGGCGTGGACGCTCAGATTAATAGGGCGGGCGCGCCTCTTGCTCGAATTTGAGTTTCTGGAGCCAGAAAAATTTTGAAAATTAAGAAAAATTAAGCTTCAAAAATTGATAATAAAATACTAAAAAAAACTATAAAATAAATAACAAAAATTAAATAAAATTAAAATAAAACCGAATAAAATAAAATAAAATAAAATAAAATGCTTGGGTTGTCTCCCAAGTAGCGCTTAGTTTAAAGTCGTCAGCCCGACTTTCACCGGTGTTAGATCTTCCCTTTCTCTTTCACTCGACAAATATATTTCACGAACCGCCTTTTAAATTTTGCTTTCTTGTTCTTCGTGGCTTTTTTTGTTGATGAACTTGGCGCTTTACTCTTTGATTCAACCTCAAAATCAGCTCTTGGACCGCTCTCCAACTTCACAACCGGTTCAATTAAGCATAATTCTTCAATGGGTGGATTATGTGTGTTCGTGAATAGATTGAAAATTACTCTTTTGCAATCCACACCCATCGACAATTCACCTTTCTTTACCTCTATCTTGGCATCCGCTGTAGCAAAAAACGGTCGTCTAAAAATCAGCGGAGCACCATGATCCGCTTCAATATCCAAGATCACAAAATCTGCTGGGAAGATGAATTTATTCACCTTAACTAGAACATCTTCAACAATTCCTAGTGGATATGTAATGCTCAGATCCGCCAACTGCAATGAAATCATAGTGGATTTTATCTCTCCCAACTCCAAGGCCCTGTAAATAGATAATGACATTAAGTTAATGCTGGCCCATAAATCACAAAGTGCATTATTAAAATAAGAAGAGTCAATCGTGCAAGGAATAGTAAAACTCTCTGGATCCTTAAGCTTTTGTGGCATCTTCTTTTGAAGCACGACACTGCATTCTTCATTCAAATTCACAACTTCATTCTCTAGCAGCCTCCTCTTCTTGGACATCACCTCCTTGATGAACTTCGCATAGTTCGGCATTTGCTCCAAAGCATCAGCAAAGGGGATGTTGATGTGAATTTTGTAGTGACCCTTACCTGGATCACCTACTAAACAGAACTTAGGCATGCAATTAACTTAATTAAACAGATAACCAGAATTAACTGCAGAATCAAAACAATAATACAAATACTACAATCCCAAGGCAAAGAATCTGTAAATATCCAATAAATATACAATCATATCGAAAGCTGTATCAACCCAATCACAATAGAAATAAAACCTAGGCGAAGCTCCAGCTGACCAACCACTGCCTAGCCCCTCTTGGAATCACCCGCCTCATCCAATCGCAAACCTGCCCCATGGAATAGGGTGTCCAGAAACACAAAGTACGAGATGTAAGCATAAAACGCTCAGCACGAGAGTATGAGTATACATGCATGCAAAGTGAACTCCCTATAAACTCGAGGTCAAGAATCGGATAACAGAGACAGAACGGGCCCTGGTATGTAGCACGCTGTGCCGTCGCTTTAGGAGGTGGCTCCCATACCGAAATACCAGTGGATATGCCGGACCCAAATCGATGGAAGTCCAACCACTAACAGGATAGGGTAAAATCCTACTAACAGACATCTCGAACGAGATAGCTCAATATGCAAATGAATGCAGCATAAATCAATGACATATAAATCATGCAGTCACATAATACATGCATATTCAGTCAGGATATCTCGAACAATACTTTCGTACCTCAAATACTAGGCAAGCTCTAACCGGCTCTAGTCCACGCCTACAGTCCGCACTACACTGCCAAATGATACTACTATAATTATAGTGCTCTAAAAGCCTTAATTAGGCTATTGCATACTTGTAAATATTTTTAGGAAGCAAAAGTTATACCTTCGTCCGTTGTTAGCCCTTTGCTGTCGATCTCCTCAAAACTAGACCACAGCTCTGCTGCGACGCCTGGATCGCTACGCCACTTCCGGATTCCCAATGGGACGCCTAGAATTCCCTAGATCTGAGCTAGAAAACTAAGGAATCGAGAGAGAAGAGGTGAATGGTGTGCTTTGAAATGAATCTCGGCACCTCTATTTATAGACCACGAACGTTGCTTCCGATCGAGTTCATTGCGTTCGTTCCTCCGATGAACGTTGCTTCCGTTCCCGACCGTTGCTTTCGTTGGTACTAGTGTCCCATCAAGTGCGTAAGCAATGACGCATTTCTGAAGGCACGAACGTTGCGTCCGTTCCCCGGACGTTGCGTTCATTTTGCCTGACCCTCCGGACCATTTCTGATCATTTTGGGTCTAATTCCGGACTCCGTTAATCCATTAGAAGTCCCCTTAATCAAGAATAAGTGGATTAATTACCAGTTTTGGGTACGGGCTACTACATTCTCCCCCACTTAAGATATTCCGTCCTCGAAATTAGATCTTAAGTACTGAATGTAAAGCAACAAAAGAAACATCTTTATTCAAAGTCAAACGTTTACAGAGTTTACAACTGAATACAACTCGAAAAAAAAATCAAAACAACTCAGGATGTTCTGAATGCATCCTGCTCTCAAGCTCCCAAGTGGCCTCTTCAGTGCCTCGGTGCTGCCACTGAACTAAAACCAGAGGAATGACTTTATTCCTCAAGAACTTATCCTTATGATTCAGGATACGAATAGGTCTTTCAACATAAGTCAAATCCTTATCCACCTGAACTTCAGACGGCTACAGAATATGAGACTGATCCGCCACATACCATCGCAACAAAGATACGTGAAACACGTCGTGAATACTGGACAGATACGGTGGCAAGGCTAGATGATAAGCCAAATCGCCAATGCTCTCCAAGATCTCAAACGGACCGATAAATCTGGGGGACAACTTGCCCTTGAGGCCAAATCTGAGAATCCTGCGAAAAGGTGACACTCTCAGAAATACTTTCTCCCCAACATCAAACTGCAAAGGCCTACGCTTAGTGTTAGCATAGCTGGCCTGACGATCCTGTGCAGTTTTAATCCGCTTCTTGATCTGATCAACAACATCAGCTGCCTGTTGTACTAACTCAGGTCCCTCGGCCTGTCTCTCCCCCACTTCTTCCCAGAAGAGTGGAGTACGACGTCGCCCGTACAACGCCTCAAAAGGTGTCATCCCAATACTAGTATGATAGCTGTTGTTGTACGCGAACTCAATCAATGGCAAATGATCCAGCCAGACTGAACCAAAATCATAACGCACCTCGAAGCATATCCTCCAAAGTACGGATAGTGCGCTCTGACTGACCATCAGTATCCGAATGATAGGCAGTAATCAAACTAAGAGTAGTGCCCATCGCACGCTGAACACTCCCCCAGAATTTAGAAGTAAACATGGGGTCTCGATCGCTGACAATGCTCACATGCACTCCATGAAGTCGAACGATCTCCTGAATGTACAACCGAGTCATACGATCCACATTGTACTATCGGCTATAGGAAATGAAATTAGAAGACTTGGTGAGTCGATCCACCACAACCCAGATAGCATCACAGTTCCTCGAGGATACCGGCAAATGGGTCACAAAGTCCATCGTGATAAACTCTCATTTGCACTCAGGAATAGGCAGACTGTGAAGCAAATATCCAGGTCGTCGGTGCTCTGCCTTGACCTTCTGAGAGACCAAGCATCTCGAAACATACTGATACACACTGCATTTCATCCCCTTCCACCAAAACCGAGTACGTAGATCCTTGTACATCTTGTTGCTCCCCAGATGAATACTCAACTTAGTGCGATGTTCTTGGGACAAAATCTCCTCTCGCAACTCCCCATCCTCTGGAACCACAAGCCTACCAGACAAACACAGAAAACCATCTGACTGATAGTGAAATCCAAACTTACTACCCTCGTTGGCTAGACGAGCCAATCGCTGGGTCTTCGAATCAGACATCTGAGCATCTCGAATCCGCAAATACAAAGCTGGCTCAGATAAAATTGCAAACATCTGGATACTCTGCGTACCTTTCTTGTGCTTGAAGGTATACCCTGAAGAACAACAATCTCCAATCGTACTAGACATCGAACAAGTCTGAAGTGCAGATAGTCGTACCTTGCGACTCAAGGCATCAGCAGTGAGATTGGCAGCTTCCGGATGGTACTTAATCTCGCAATCGTAATCCTTAAGCAAGTACATCCAACGTCTCTGCCTCATGTTCAACTCTGCCTGAGTGAACAAATACTTGAGACTCTTGTGGTAGGTGAAGATCTCAAATTTCTCGCCATACAGATAATGACGCCAGATCTTCAAAGAGAATACAATGGCTGCCAACTCCAAATCATGGACTGGATAATTGTCCTCATGCAACTTCAACTGTCTAGAAGCATATGCAATCACATGCACATTTTGAGTCAGGACACAACCTAACCCCTGATGAGAAGCATCCGTGTAAACCACATATCCTCCAGATCCTGACGGTAATGCCAATACCGGCACAGAATTCAACCGTCGTCGAAGTTCACAAAAATTCTTCTCAAACTTGGAGGACCACTCGAAATCCACACTCTTGCGGGTAAGCTGCATCAAAGGTCGAGCTAGCTGAGAGAAGTTCAGAATGAAACGACGATAATATCCTGCTAGTCCCAGAAAACTACGGATCTCAGCAACTGTCGTCGGACGCGACCAATTAAGCACAGCTTCAATCTTTCTCGGATCAACAGAAATCCCCTCCCTGGATATGATATGGCCAAGAAAGACCACTCGATCCATCCAGAACTCACACTTACTCAGTTTGGCGTACAACTGCTCATTCCGAAGAGTCTGCAGTACCAACCGCAAGTGAGAAACATGCTCGTCCGCATTACGCGAATACACCAGAATGTCGTCAATGAAGACCACGACAAACTTATCCAAAAATTCCCTGAAGACACGGTTCATCATATCCATAAATATAGCCGGTGCATTAGTCAAACCAAATGGCATCACTAGAAACTCGTAATGCCCATAGCGAATACGGAATGTTGTCTTGGCTATGTCCTGATCTCGAACCCTCATCTGATGATACCCAAATCTCAGATCAATCTTGGAGTAGACTGAAGTATCCTGCAACTGATCAAACAAGTCATCGATACGAGGCAAAGGATACTTGTTCTTCACAGTAACTCGGTTCAACTGATGGTAGTCAATGCAAAGCCGCATAGACTCATCCTTCTTCACGAAAAGAACAGGAGCTCCCCAAGGAGATACACTAGGACGAATGTACCCCTTGTCCAAAAGATCATGTAGCTGATTCTTCAACTCTCGCATCTTTGACAGAGCCAGACGATACGGTGCTCGAGAAATAGGCAAAGTACCCGGCATCAACTCTATGCCAAACTCGACTTCTCTAGCAGGAGGAAAACCCAGAATCTCATCTGGAAAAACATCTGGGAATTCATCAACCACCGGAATACTCTCTAACCCAATGCTCTCAGCGGACAAATCAACTGCATAGATGAGGTAACCTTCCCCGCCAGACTTCAGAGCTCGACAGGCTCTCAAAGCGGATACCAAAGGCATCGAGGGTCGCGCTCCCTCACCATAGAAAAACCAGCTATCACTCCCCTCCGGATGAAAGCGTACTAATCTCTTATAGCAGTCCACTGAAGCTCGATAGGTAGTCAACATATCTATCCCCAGAATGCAATCGAAGTCGTCCATCGCAAGGACCATGAGATTCGCTAACATAATGTTACCCTCAAACTCTAAAGGGCAACCCATCACTAGACGCTTAGCCAAAGCAGACTGACCCGTCGGAGTAGAAATAGATACTACTACATCTAGTGCAATGCATGGTAACTTATGTCTCTTAACAAAACGTGCAGAAATGAAGGAATGAGATGCACCAGTATCAATGAGTACAAGAGCAGGTAAACCATATAACAAAAATGTACCTGCGATAACCTTCTCATTCTCTTCCACTGCCTGGTCGTGCCTCAAGGCAAACACCTGGCCAGAAGCCCGCGGCCTCAAGTGAGAACTCCTAGCAGGCTGTCCCTGCGATCTCTACTGTACGGAGGCCTGAGAACCAGATCCTGAACCAGAGCCAGAACTGCCTCCCCCAGATAGTGGACAATATCTTCGGAGATGACCTACCTCTCCACAACGGAAACAAGCTCCAGAAGCTTTACGGAACTTGTCTGACGGATGGTTCTTCCCACAATGATCGCACTTCTCCTTCTTCCCAAAATGGACAATGCAAGCGGAACCAGAGGAAAAAGAAGTAGATCCAGACTTCTTGAAGGACTGAGCACGGGGACCCAAAGAACTCGCTGGCCTAGACTGAGAGAAAGACCGGTTACGCCAAATGCTATCCTCCGCCTGGTGACAACGGCTCACCAAACCCTCATAGGACATGTCATCACCAACCGCCAAAAGGTCATGAATCTCAGGTTTGAGACCCTGAAGGAACAGATTATACTTCATCTCTGAGCTGTCAGCAATCTCGGGGCAATAGGATAGCAGATCAAAGAACTTCTGCTGGTACTCATCAATAGACATGGCACCCTGTCGCAGACTCAGTAACTCACCTGCCTTCGCCTGACGGAGTGCAGGAGGAAAATACAGCTTCTGGAAAGCTATACGGAACTCGGCCCAAGTGGCAACCCCTCTCGCCGTGACGAACGGTGCAGAAGTAAACCTCCACCACTTACGGGCTCGCCCGTTTAGAAGATAACCAAGTGTCTCTATCTTCTGCTCCTCAGTGCAACGGAACGTCTGAAAAGTCGTCATGATTTCCATACGGTCTAACTAGTTCTCCGCATCCTTCGGAGACTCACCCCCAACCAAGGGCTTAGGACTCATCTGAAGAAATCGGCGCACGCTAAAACGCTGATCATCATGGCGACGATGATGGCGCTCTCGACGACGCTCTCGATCAGCATCGCCCCAACGGCCACCTACACTGCCATGGCTTCTCTGATCGTCACGATCTGCCATCTACAAAAATTACCTCACGGTTAACTTATGTAGAATCTAAATTCCCAAGAATACTATGCATGCTCTGATACCATAAATGTAGTGACTCTTACCTGGATCACCTACTAAACAGAACTTAGGCATGCAATTAACTTAATTAAACAGATAACAAGAATTAACTGTGGAAGCAAAACAATAATACAAATACTACAATCCAAGTCAAGGAATCTGTAAATATCCAATAAATATACAACTATATCAAAAACTGTATCAAGCCAATCACAAAAGAAATAACCTAGGCGAAGCTCCAGCTGACCAATCACTGCCTAGCCCCTCTTGGAACCACCCGCCTTGTCCAATCGCAAACCTGCCCCATGGAATAGGGTGTCCAGAAACACAGAGTACAAGACGTGAGCATAAAACATTCAGCACGAGAGTATGAGTATACATGCATGAAAAGTGAACTCCCGAATTAGATAACAGAGACAGACCGAGCCCTGGTATGTAGCACGCTGTGCCGTCGCTTCAGGATGTGGCTCCCATACCGAAATACCAGTGGATATACCGGACCCAAATAGATGGAAGTCCAACCACTAACAGGATCTGGTAAAACCCTACTAACAGACATCTCGAACGAGATAACTCAATATGCAAATGAATGCAGCATAAATCAATGACATATAAATCATGCAGTCACATAATACATGCATACTCAGTCAGGATATCTCAAACAATACTTTCGTACCTCAAATACTAGGCAAGCTCTAACCGGCACTAGTCCACGCCTACAGTCCGCACTATACTGCCAAATTATACTACTATCATTATAGTGCTCTAAAAGCCTTAACTAGGCTATTGCATACTCCTAAATATTTTTAGGAAGCAAAAGCTATACCTTCGTCCGTCGTTAGCCCTTTGCTGTCGATCGCCTCAAAACTAGACCACAACCCTGCTGCAACGCCTGGATCGCTACACCACTTCCGAATTCCCGATGGGACGCCTAGAATTCCTTAGATCTGAGCTAGAAGACTAAGGAATCGAGAGAGAAGATGTGAATGGTGTGCTTTGAAATGAATCTCGGCACCTCTATTTATAGACCACGAACGTTGCTTCCGATCGAGTTCATTGCATCCGTTCCTCCGACGAACATTGCTTCCGTTCCCGACCGTTGCTTTTGTTGGTACCAGTGTCCCATCAAGTGCGTAAGAAGTGACGCATTTCTGAAGGCACGAACGTTGCGTCCATTCCCCGGACGCTGCGTCCGTTCTGCCTGATCCTTCGGACCATTTCTGATCATTCTGGGTCTAATTCCGGACTCCGTTAATCCATTAGAAGTCCCCTTAATCAATAATAAGTGGATTAATTACCAGTTTTGGGTACGGGCTACTATAAATTTTCTTGAAAATCTCCAAGAACTTGGAAAACTGCTCATCCAACGCCTTCTTCTTGAACCTTTGTGGGTAGGGGAGTGGCGGCTTGTACATCGGTTTCGAGTCAGGTTCAAGATCCTTCTCTTTCTCCTCGAATTTTTCCTCAAATTTCTTCTCCGCAACAGTAGGGATTTGGACTCCAACTTCTTTACCACTCCTCAACTCGATGGCATTGCACTGCTCCTTGGGCTTTACCTCAGTGTTGCTCGGAAACTGGCCTATGTTATTATCCTTCAATGCGTTCGCCAACTGCCCTATGCTAGTTTCCATGGATTGCAATACTGCACCCATGTTGGTCATGTGCATCTCTAAGCTGTCAAGATGGAGTCTCAGTCCTCGCCATCCTCTTACCTGATTCCTGCACAAAAGTACTAACCACATATTTCAAAGAAGGCTTACCCTCATCCTTGTTTGTATTGAATCCCGGAGGATTCAACACATTTTTGTTGTTAGCATAAGAAAAATTTTCATGATTTCGCAAGCTAGGATGGTAAGTATTAGAGACAGGATTACCTTTGTAAGCTACATAACCTCGGTAGCCATTAGGATTGATATAATTAACTTCCTCTGGGGCATGTGATCCTTCAAATCCAGTTGAATCTGCAACATGAATCTTATTCAAAGAAGCTACATGTATAGTCAGTGCAGATAATTGAGCAGTGATGGATGTGAGAGGATCCACTGCATATACTCCAGCTGGCTTCTTGACTCTCATACGCTCAGATGGCCATTGAAAGCTATTGACCGTCATCTGCTCCAACATATCATAAGCCTGAACATGGTCCTTTGCAAAAATAGTACCTCCAGCCGCAGAATCCACATTCATTCTCGTAGGCGCATTCAGTCCGTTGTAAAACCACTCGATCTGTTCCCAATCTGCAAAATTGTGGTTAGGACAACGTCTTAATAATTCTTTATATATTTCCCACGCCTCGTAGAGCTGTTCAGAATCCATCTGCCTGAATGTGCTGATCTCTATCTTCAGTTGGGTGGTTTTGGCAGGTGGAAAATATTTCGCAAAAAATTTTTCTGTCATCCCCTCCCAAATAGTGATGTTTCCAAGCGGCAGTGATTGCAACCAACTTCTGGCTTGATCCCTGAGAGAAAACGGAAACAAGCGTAAGAGAATAATATCCTCAGACACACCATTAATTTTTACCGTATCGGTTATCTCCAGAAAAGTGCGTAGGTGTAGGTGAGGATCAGCAGTGGCGCTCTCATTAAATTGGTTCTGTTTAACCATTTTGATCAAGGCCGGCTTTAGCTCAAAATTGTTTGCATTGATAGTTCCACGAGCTATTCCAGAATAGTGAGCCTGGATCGTCGGTCTGAAGTGGTCTCTAATTGGCACCAAGGGAGCTTGTTGTGCTGCTTCTTCAGCCATGTTCCTTAATTCTTCTCTTCTCGTTCTTCTCAAAGCACGTGCAGTTCGTTCGATCTCCGGATCAAAAAGTAACGAATTCGCACTTTGAGATCGTCGCATAAACTGCAATTAAAAATAATAAAAAAATTAATTAGTAACTTAAAATAAAAATAAAAAAACTCTAAATTAAAATCTAGACTAATTGGTAACAAGACTAAACAAAATCAAAATTTAATCCCCGAAAACGGCGCCAAAAACTTGTTGTGAAAATTGCTTGCAAGCGTACGAGTGTCAAGTTTTAATATAGTGATAAAATCAGATATCGATCCCACAGAGAGTAAAATGAAAATATTCAGTACTTGTAATTAAAATAGTCTAAACTTTATCTAGAAAATCAATAACTCAGAATTTTGCAGAAAAATAAATAATCAGATGATTTAAAATCACGCACACAACTTTCAGAAATAATCAATCAGATAAAAATGGTCTAGAGGTTTAGATTTCAATTGGTTTCAACAACAATCAATCCTAATTAATTTAGTTTCATGAATTTCAGTCAATTAATAGCCAAGAACACTTAAGTTTATTATTTCCCTCTCCCGAGTAACAAATAATTTTTATCAACTACAATTCAATTCCAATATCCCTATTAAATATCTACTTGCAGTGATCTATCACAAAACAATGTTCTTCCTAAAGCTCCGTTAACGTTATACACTATCCCGAGCTATATAAACAATTAACAGTGTATTTTCTATTGGTCCTATTCAAAATCTCCTCTCCCGAGTGCCAGATTTTAAATAAATATAACAAATAAATTATTTATCAGATAATTGAAAAGACAATCAATTCTAGAAAAAACAATTAATCAAGAAGAAACTCAATTCAATAAAATCAAAAATTCATGAAAGCGTCTACACCAGGTTCCATCCGACCTCTAGACTATAAAAATTTAGTTCATAATTAAATTCTGAATAAAAAAAATCATGTTCAAAAATCCAAACATGAATTCAGAATTAAATAAATAAAAATTAATAATCAAATCCGTCGTCGACGCCGTGTTCGATCTATCGATCTCCGTCTTCGTTCTTCAATTAAGCTCCAGAATTCTTCCCAAAAGTTCACGATCAAACTCTGATATATGCTATTGTGTATTGTGGCGGCTCCCCTTAATTGCACGATCAAAACCCCTTTTATATGTAGAATAAAAGCCCAAGAAAAAGCCCATAAAAATCCAAAAGTTTCCTTGTATAATCAGACTCCCGAATTTCAAAAATAGTGCGGCGCTGGCGCGCCTCAATCTCGCTTTCTCAATCTTCAAAGCTGCGCGTTTGCTCTCTTTCTTCTCTTCTTTAGTGCTAACTTTAAGCGCTACTCTTAGGCCCATTAACAAAAGCCCAACACTCTTTCCTTCTCGTTTCTTGTCTGTTCTTTTCTTTTCTTCTTTTTATTTTCTTTTAATTCATTTCTCTATTTTATCTCCTTAAATCTCATATTCTTCTTCTTTTCCATAAAATCTCCATAATCTCCTACAACCACAAAAACAATAAAACTCCGCATAAATCTGCTCGAAACAAACAATTAATAATTAAAATCATATATAAATTAAGTGTATAAAATACACTTAACACAGTACTTTAGTATTTCATCGATAAAATAAATCTACAGTTTATCCAAAAAAAAACTACCTGAATATTTTATTCATTATTTTGTACACATAGTTGGTGTATTAGTCTTATCGGTTGACATTCACAAAATCTTGGAATGCATATGTAACGTACCCAAAAGTCTCTAGGGACAACTTTATTTCCTATCTCGCGACTATTCACCCAAATTATCGTTTCTAAGCGGGAAGTATTCACTCCCAAATATGCTCCAAATCATAAACAAATTAATAACATACTCATTCAACTAATTCACTAACTAGCAGTCTTCTCGCTAGAACTAAGTATAATTAATAGTCGTCATTTCTCATAACACAACGATAACTTAGAGTTTTATCTAGTACTATTACTAAATTCCAACAGTCTAAACACTTACTAAGCAGTTACGAGCCAAATCGAAATGACAGTTGAAACCATAATTCACCCGAGTCTACATCATGGAGGATCATTTAAAGAAGCAAACATACAAGTAATGCTGCTCAATATGAAATAAAATAGTGCAAGCATTACAGACAAACGAGCTGAAAATAAAATCCAGATAAGTGAAAAAACTCACTCATAATTCAAATTATAGAGGTGAATGAATAATAATGGAGGCTCCATGAATAATGAATATAAGCCAACAAGATACAAGTCTCGTGATCATTCATCCATGAGTAATGAAATCATGTTCAAACAATCAAAGCATAATTAAGAGCAATCGGTGCGACTTCAGTCGAGAGAAGTCCACCCAAGTCAATAATCAGGGGAAAAAATGGTCTCAAGGTAAAATCAGATGTCAACCACACAACATAAGTAGATTACCAAAAGAAAGAAAAAGAGAATCTTACTCACATCAACATGTGGCTCTAGAACTAAAAAAAAATTTCAAAAAATTATTATTGATTGTCAAATAAAATTCATATTAATTTAAAAATTATAAGAAAAAATTATCTTAATATTTTTATAATATATTTATATTTTACTCATTAATAAATTATTTATATTTTTAAAATATAAATAATATATCATAAAATGGTATTTTTTTCCATCAATGTAAATAATTATACATTTAAAAATTTATATAAATTATATACTAATATAACCACAAACTCAATAAATAAATCATATGCATATAGGACTAAAATATATTTAATAATGATAAAATATAATTAAATAAATATTTATTTATTAATATTTAATTCAAGTGCGAGTAAAATTATAAACTTATAAATTATTAAATCAAGTGGAAAAATTTTGGGTTATTAGAACTACGTAAATTGAGACAATGAGTGAAATATTTTCTATGAGATTTGTTTTTTCATGATCTAATCTTTAATGTTGAAAATTTTTGTACCAAATATTGAAAAACTAAAATGGTGATTATGTTTGTTTCAATCATTTAAACACAAGATCAACATATTCCGCTGATATATATTTTTATCATAACAATATATTACAATATTTGTTGTATAATTTGACTTGAAAATTGTTTATCATTATATATTTGGCATGGTGGTGGGCATAATAGGTGGACACTTGAAAAAAACTATATATATATATATATATATATTAATTTTTAATAAATATGATATTTTAAAATTAATCAATATAATATTAATTCATATTAAGGGTAAAATTGACCTTTTATTTGGATCATGTACCAATTAAGTCATTTTCAATAGTTCGTGTACCAATATAACATTTTACCAATAGTTCGTGTACCAAAATACATTTTACTCGATAAAAAATATTGACGGTTATTTGACAAGAACCACCATTTGAAAGATGTCATATTTAACTTTTTTTTTTTTTTAGTAATGTAATGTATTGTACGCTACCAACCTACCACCCCAAAATTCATATTTTGAGATATTTTCTTTTCCACTCGTTTTATTTTTAATAAAATCAAAAATAAATTATGATTCTTCCCTTTTTTTTTTTAAAGAAAGGCTAGCAAATTAATTAGTTGAAAGCCACATAACTGCACAATATTAAAATGGAAAGCTTAAGAAATTCCCCAGCGTTGCGGGTTTGATCCTCGTGTAGAGCATATTCCTCATTGAAATATTTGGGGGTATGCTCTGGGTGTTGACCATGTTGTTCTCTCTCTCAGGTCTCTGTCTACTCGTGCACATCCCTCGATTTAACCCCGCATGAGCCAATGTGCCTCTGACTCATGTGGGATGGGGTCCCTTTCGGGGTCAACCCTTTTTTGATTAAAATGGAAAGCTTAAATTTGTCCAACCTCCATCAAATTTACTTACAATTAAATGCATGTGGATAATTTTTCATAAATAAAAACAAAAATAATAATTCATTCAATTTTGGATAAGTCCCTAAGTATAACCCCAACAGCTTCTTCGTGACCTTCATTTTGTTTTCAATTTATTTTGCTTCATTTATACCTGTAAATAAATTGATGGAATATATTTACGGCAAATTTTCATACAATTTAATTATTAATTAAATAAATATTGCATTTAATTCTTGAGTGGGTGAATTTTTCCTTTTTCTCCACCTTAATTAGAGCTAGACCGAGACTATTATGAAAACTTACAAAACCCACCCACATGCATGCATTCTGAAAAAGCAACTACCAATTAATAAATTTGTTGTTTTGCTTGGACCACAATAATTTTTTTTAAATATATTTATATAGAATATATGTTATTGGTTTTTGAATCTGACTCAATTTAATGGCCTTTGTTTTGATATTTTCTTAACGAAAGATGGTATAAAATTATTTAAAAAACATAAGATAAATTATATAAGATTTATAAAATTTAAAAAATCCTAACATAGTTAATTTCGTGATATAGATATGAGAGGGTAGTGGAGAAGAAGACCGAGATTTGTCTTCTTTTTAAAAAAAAAAAATTGTTACAAGTTTGAAATTGTTGTATTTGGTCTTTTATCTATTTAAGTCCATTGGACTCAATTCAACGCTGTTTGTAATAAATTTGTTGTTTTGTTTGAATCTAATATACACAGTCATTTTTGTTTTGTTTTATATATTTATATAGGAGTTATTTGCACCAACCACCCCTGTGAAATATTGAAAATGCACACTTCTTCCCTGTGAAATTTTAATAGGCATTTTCAACCTTAACCTTTTAATAAATCAGCACACTCGCCCCTTCACATGAGTGTTTGTTGCGCACGCGCCCCTCATGCGATTGGACAAATATTTTGATATTTTTTTTGCACCAAATATCCCTGTAAAATATTAAAAATGCATATTTAACCCCTTTAAAAATAATTTTTAAATCTATTCAACCCATAATACACAATTTTTAATAAAATACAATTATAAATATTTAGAAAACATTTTTTGTTTTATTATTTATTATTTATTATTTTAAATGTATTATCATTAATTAATTATTTTCTAAAAATATTATTAATTTATCTTGTTATCATTATTTTATTAAATTCACTTCGTATTTCTAATTTTTCCATTAAACATGCATTCATAAACAAATATTTAAATAATTTCAAGTACCAAAATATTGAACTAAACTGATAAGTTCAAACATATTGTTTTTTTTTATTTAGAACTATATATTATTGAACCAAAATTTAAATTTTTCGAGAATATGCATTGCACAATTTGTAATAAATAATAAAAAAATAACATGCTAATATAATTCTACATCAAAAAAGTAACATTCATGAACTTATCATTTGATTCAATATTTTGATATTTTTATATATTTAAATATTTATTTATAAATCATATTTAATGAAGAAGTTGAAAAAACGTAGTGATTTGATAAAATAATGATAACGAGATAAAGTAATAATTTTATTTAAAAATAAATTAATTTAAAATTAAAAATTAAAAATTAAAATAAATAAAATTAAAAATGTTTGGTACTTATCATTCACTTATCATTTTGATTTAATATTTTGGTACTTTTAGGTATTTAAATCTCGTTTATGAATGCATTTTTAATGGAAAAGTTGGAAACAAAAAGAAAGTTTAATAAAATAATGATAACAAGATAAAAAAATAATATTTTTTAAAAAACATTATATAATCATAATAAATTTAAATTAAAAATAAATTAATAAAACGAAAAATGTTTGCTAAATATTTTATAATTAGATTTTAATAAAAATTATGTATTATGGGTTGAATAGATTTAAAAATTATTTTCACAGGGGTCAAATATGTATTTTTAATATTTCACAGGGGTATTTGGTGCAAAAAAAATATCAAAATCTTTGCCCAGTCGCATGAGGGGCGCGTGCGCAACAAGCACTCATCTGAAGGGGCGAGTGTGCTAATTTTTTAAAAGGTTAGGGTTGAAGATGCCTATTAAAATTTCACAGGGGAGAAGTGTGCATTTTCAATATTTCACAGGGGTGGTTGATGCAAATAACTCATTTATATAGTATTGGTTCTTGAATTTGACCCGATTTAATGACCTTTGTTTTGATATTCTCTCAATGAAAGATGATATAAAATTATTTAAAAAAACATAAGATAAATTATATAGGATTTATAAAATTTAAAAACTCCTATAAAATTGTAACATATTTCGTGATATAGATATTCAACTTGATCAATGATAAAAAAAAAAAAAAAAAATTAGTAGTCTTTTGTAAGAGTAAGACTTTCTCACATATTTATATACATGAGGACGGTCAACTGAGTTCGTATAGTGTGAAAGTCATAACTTTTATATATTAAGTAATATTTTTTTTAATTATAAAATATTTTATTTAAAAATATAATATAACAATATAATGTAGGTCATTTGATCAAAATTTAACCTAAACACCCTATTTCACTCTTTTTTTTTCCTTTTATTATCGTTAAAAATCTATAGCTTTATATATAGGTTAACTTTTTTAAATAAAAATGCAATCAGATAAAAAAATTAAAGAATTAGTATTTTTTTTCTTTCCACTTTTGAAAAAAGCATATTTTTTATTCTATGTTGTGCATTATAAATATTTTCAGAGTAACATTTGTTTTATTTTATTTAAATTAAATTAATTATATATGATTAAAAAATAAAAAAAATAATTTAATGTATTTCATGTATTTAACTCTTCTCTTTCCCTTTGTTTCTTCTACTTTTAGTGGGCGTTTTTTTTTGGGGGGGCAACATTGGAGGGTGAGGAAACGGTGGCCCATATAATTTCATGTATTTAATTTCTACTTTTAGTGGGCGTTTTTTTTTTGGGAGGGCAACATTGGAGGGTGAGGAAACGGTGGCCCATATAATTTCATGTATTTAATTTTATCTTAATAGCCAAATAATAATATAATATTAGTTAGATTAAAAAGGATTGCAAACCTTCAGAGGCGCTACTCATTTCTAGGGGTGGAACCGTAAACCCCTTATCCGATTTACGTTCCGATAGGAATTGAGATATTTTTTTTCTTCCGATCTCGCACCCGAGAAGTGTCGGGATCCGAATATTCGGGATCTCGAACATTCGGGATCCCGTCGGATCGGAAAAGGGTAATCCCAAATAATATTTTTTTAAAAAAAAATTATCTGAAAATATTTTTTTGAAATAAATTTATGAAAAAAATCAAACAATTTTTTAATACATTACAAATAAATTAAAATTTCTTTATATATAACCATTAAAAAACTAAATTTTTTTTAGTACATTACAAATAAATTAAACACAACTACTTGATTAATAAAAAAACATATAATTATTCATAATAATAAAAAAAACAAAATAAAAATTTATAACTCAATGTTAATATTAAAAAAGATAAATATAAAAAAATTATATGGTATATAATTATAAAATATTAATATTAAAACATAAAATTTAAAAAAATATTTTTTTAATTAAAAATATTATTTTTATATTCGGGTCAGGTCGAGAATCCCGTCGGAAAGGGTTGCCTATCCCGATCTCGATCCCGAAATTGATCGGGTCGGGAAAAATTCGGGACGAAAAAAATTCGGATCTGGAACAGGTTGGAAATCGGGACGGATCGGGATTTATGTAAAATTTGTCACCCCTACTCATTTCCGAAATGGCGGCCCATTTATTTCATGTATTTAATTGTCTTAATAGCCAACAAAAATAATAATAATATATTATTATTATATTAATTAATTAAATGACTAACATATAATCCCTCCGTCCCATATATATTGTCTTTTTTGGATTTCACAAAGATTAAAAAAAATGTATTAAGAAAATAAATTTTATATAAACTTCCTATTTTATCCCTATTCAATGTATTAAAAAATGAATGCACAATTTTCAAGGTGTAGTTAATAGCGTATATTAATAAAAAAGTGTAAAAAAAATATTACTATATATAATAAATGAATATATATTTGGGTAAATAAAAAAAAACATGGACAATATAATTGGACGAAGAGAGTATTTACTTTTATATCCTTTTATTATAGATGAAGTGTGTATACATATTTACTTTTATATTCTTGTACATATGTTGTTGGAGTACTAAGAAGAGCGAATAAAAGAGCAAAGTTGTAAATTTACAATCGTAAAACTTTGCGTTTTTATTCACTTTTTTATATAGATAATATAATAATAATAATATAATATAATATAATACAATATAATATATAATATAATAGATAGATAATAGATAATAGATTATCTCTGTTAATTTTTTTGTAATTTTTACGTTGCTCCACAAATTTTCATAACTACCATTTTACCCTTTCCAAATTTTATTTCATAATAGTATGCCAATTTTTATGTAATGTAAAATTTGAATAAATCCAAAGTAAAAAATTCTCATGTGAATCCTGACATGCCAATTTTGACAAATGCCATCGGCACCGCATTCGTGTCGATGGCAATGTCGATAGATGACCACTAAGCGAGGGGTAATTTCGTCAAGATATTTTTTCAATGGGCCCCTCAATGGGTCCATATTATCTTTTGCTTCTTTATGGATACTTTTATTTTTCAGCTAGTACAATCCTTATTAATTTTCAATTGTTCCATCTAATTTCCAGTATTTAAACAAATTAACGACCCCTAATGGTGGTTCAACAATATTAGAAGTCAGATGCATCCATAAAGATTTCCTTGATTCATTTGATGGATCCATATATTTAAAATAATTATAGAATGTTTTGCCATAATTTTGAAATTTGGAAGGAAACTCAATAATTTGACTATTGTTTATGTTTATCACAAACTATTACGTTAATCCAAAAATTTATTTAAAATTATCGAAAAATAACGATGACATGTTTCATCGTCATTAAAAGAAATTATTCGACATGAAAGTGATTCGGCCGCCCTCATATAGTACCACATATATTTATATTTTATTTTATTTATTATTATATAAAAATATACTTTGCCCATAAAAAGTTATAGTTTTATATATATGATATCTAATTATCTATGAAGCATAGTTAGACTAAACATTTTGATTTATTAAATATGCATTGTTATTATTATTTTTCAATTATAGATCGTAACTTGCAACAAGTTTTATATCGTTAAAATTTATTTTTTTAATTACAAACTGTACCTTACAACAAACTTCAAGAACCACTTAAACCAGAAAACTCACACCACAATTCGTACTCTCGTAACTATTACCAAACCATCAAAATAAAATATTATATGCATTTTTTTCATGATTGTCACATTAATAATTAGGCCAATTACATGTTGCAAAATAGCTTTTGGTCATATACCAACATGGTCACACATTTAAGATGAGATGATTCAATTGCAACAAAGTGGTCACGTGACTCAAAAAAATTGTATGACATGAAATATGAACATTTTTTAAAAAAAGAAATATTATTCCCTCTCACACCACATATACATTATATTATATTATAAAGCTTGAAGACCTTAAACTAACTAAATTTTGTCAAAAAAACACTTATAAGATCGTCTCATTGATCCATTTATGAGATGAATCCAATCAAAAGCATCAATTCATGGGTTTTGTTCATGTCATCCGCATGGTAGTACCCTGCGGGTGACGTGTAACTCTATGATTGGTCAAAATCAGTGGGTTCCATGTGGAGCCCACTAATTTTGATCAATCATGATCCACCACGCTACCCCCAGGACACTACCCTGGGGGTAGCATCGAACTAACCCAATTGGTTTTGTTCATGCCACCCGCAGGGTAGTACCCTGCAGGTGACGTGTAACTCTATGATTGATCAAAATCAGTGGGGCCCACTAATTTTGACCATCCGTCACGCTACCCCCAGGACACTACCCTGGGGGTAGCTTCGAACTAACCCAATTGGTTTTGTTCATGCCACCCGCAGGGTAGTACCCTGCGGGTGACGTATAACTCTATGATTGGTCAAAATCAGTGGGTTTCATGTGGGGACCACTAATTTTGACCAATCATGATCCGCCACGCTACCCCAAGACACTATCCTGGGGGTAGCATCGAACTAACCCAATTGGTTTTGTTCATGCCACCAGCAGGGTAGTACCCTGCAGGTGACGTGTAACTCTATGATTGATCAAAATTAGTGAGCCCCATTAGTGGATCCCATGTGGGGTCCATTAATTTTAACCAATCATGATCCGCCACGCTATCCCAAGACACTAACCTGGGGTAGCATCGAACTATCATCAACGGGTCATCTCCATCCATGGACCCGAAACGGGTGGCATTTTCGTAGTTTCTTTGCAGCAGCAAGGGCAATAAAGCAATGGTAAGATTATGCTTCCCTTTATTATCTTTGATATCCAACATGAAACCTTTATTTTGCTTTATTTACCTCTCTTTTTTATTTCACTTTAAAACAAAAATATTGTTTTTTTGACCGTTGCTTTTTCCCCACAACGTATCTCTCTCTCACAAGACAACTGTGATCAAGCAGCAACCAACAATCTTTGCATTCAGGTACGAATCAACTTTCATTCCATTCACATTTTCAAAGAAACCCTGTTTTTTTTTTTTTGCCAATTTGTTTTAGTTATTACAAGTGGTTAATCTGTCAGAATAAACGGGGAAGTCATGAAATCTGGTTTCGTGGATGGAAGAGGTTCTGTTTTTGTTTTTGTTTTTGTTTTTTTGCCTGGTTATAAATTTTTTTATGCTGCGAATTCTGTTCGTTTTGCCTTTTCTGGGCTGTTTACATGAGCTGAGTGGTGAAAATTTAATGGGTTTTTGCTATTTCAGGGAAAGCTGGTGTGTAGTTTAACTATTTACGGAATTCTGCATACATGTTGAATTGAGTGGAGCCCTTTATTCTTCAAGAAGATTTTTTTTAAAAAAATAAAAATTTTGCTTTGTTTCTGGATTTTTTGAGTATATGATTCATGATTGTTTTGTTTATAATTCGTTCTTCTCTCAATATCTGTTTTCAAGAATCAACACGAGCATTTGTTTCTTAAAATTTACCTTTTTTTTAATGTTTGATACTGCTACTAGTTTTCCGGTGTGCTTCCCATTTTGGGCCAAATTAAAGTTTAGTCTCAAAAAATTTGGAAAGCCAAATCATGTTTTGTTAATAAATTAATAAACAACATAAAAATATACGAGTATAACTTCATTGGTGATTTTTTTTTTTTTTTTGAGGTGCTTCATTGGTGCTTTAACATGCTTTAGAGACAATTCTATTTTTTGTTGTGTTGCCATCCAGCTTTTCTGATAAAGATTTCACCTGGGAATTTATAATTAAATGCTGTTTTTTCATTTATTTATTTTTGTTAAATTCTACTTGCACTCTTATGGCCTAACAGTTGCCTTTTTTACTTTCTTCTTTCCATCTATCAACGTAGCTAAATACAAATTGAAGTTTCCATTTTTATATTACTCTATAGTTCCTAGCTTCTTGCTAGGGACACTGCCGAAAATTTTGAATATCTGGGGATTTTTAGTTTTTACTAATCTGAGCACAAGAATTTTTATTTGTATTCAAAAGCTGATGTTTCTTTTTATTGTTAGCAAGTTAAAGATGAAGATGAATGCTGTGTGTTTATTATGTCACTTTTGAGTCTTTCTCTTGACTTGAGATCAAATTAAGGAATTTTCTTGTTCTAATGTTTGTTGCTTTATGTGCTAATGAACAGCAATATTTTTCTCTTTCATAGACACAAGACTTCTTTATGAATCTAGTGGGGACAACAAGCAACCTCCTTGGATGTCATTTCCATTTTGATTCATGCCTGAAAAATTCATAGAAGCCATACGCCGAATCGAGAGCGAAAAATTTGAAGAACCATGGGATGTTCTATATCGAAGTTGGATGATGAAGAGGCTGTCAAGCTCTGTAAAGATCGGAAGAAGTTCATCAAACAAGCAGTTGAGCAAAGATTGAAATTTGCTTTGGGACACATTGCGTATATACAGTCCATGAAAAGAGTTTCTGTCGCGCTTCGCGAATACATCGAGGTAGACGAGCCTCGTGAGTTTCTGCTAGACTCGTTCAAAACACCACCTTGTAGCACTCCTGTAAAGAATAAGAGCCCTGGTTTCATCTCGATAGCGCCCTTCAAACCTGAATCGAACACGGCTTACAGAATCAACTATTATCGGCCTAGTGGAAATCCTTCCATTTCTGTTGAGGAGAGGCTGCCTCAGAATTCAGAAACTTTCAGAGTTGAAGCTTACTCCCCTGTTCATAGGTACGGGATGGACAGCATTTTCCAGATGCAATCTTCTCCCATGAATTCTTCATTCTTCCATTACTCTCCTAACAATCGGCCTACCTATCCTCCATCGCCTCAAACGCCCCAATGGGATTTCTTCTGGAACCCCTTTTCTTCGTTAGACTACTACGGCTATCCCTCGAGAAGTAGCCTGGATCGGACGTTTCTTGATGATGAACATGATGGGCTGCGGCAAGTTAGGGAAGAGGAAGGTATACCTGAGTTAGAAGAGGAAACCGAACAAGAGGAGATCGATGATAGAGTTGATACGAAACAAGAGCAGCGGGGTAAGGTTGGTGTGGGGTTTGATAGAGAGGAAGTGGTTGTCGAAGATGCTGACAGTAGCGAGGATACAGATGATAATAGTGAAGCAGATGAACCGGAAGTAAAGAAGAACATTCGACGACCGCAGTGCCCAAAACATCAAAGTCTGGAAGTAGAAAATACTCAAAATGTTGACCGTGTTAGTAGCCAAGAAACCACTGTTGTTGGTGGTGGATCAAAACCAGAAATGCCTGGATTTACTGTTTATGTTAACAAAAGACCAACAAGTATGGCAGAAGTTATCAAGGATCTTGAAGATCAGTTCACAGCTGCTTGTAATGCAGCTAAGGAGGTGTCTTCCATTTTGGAGGCCAGCCAGGCTCCATACTCGTCATCAACAAATGATCTCACAGGTCTAGTCTGTCTGAATTCTCAAAAATTGCTAGTGTTGGCCACCCCACCCCCCCCCCCCCCCCCCCCCCCCCTTTCAGCTTTCGAAATTCCCTAAGGTTAAAATGTGAATTCGGTAATGGATATCGAAGCCCTTTTAGTTTTCTTGCTTGAATGCTCTTCAATCAGTAACGCCAAGCTTATATGATTCAATGATCATCGAACATGTTATTTATATGATCCTCTCACTTGTTTTGCAGCATTGAAGATGTTGAATCCGGTAGTTTTATTTAGGTCAGCTTCATCTCGTTCATCATCATCGAGAAGATTTTTAGCGACTGTTTCAAGTAACAATGAAACCTCTGAAAGTAGCAGCAGCTATTCTGAGGAATCTTGCATGTTGTACGGGAGTCACCAATCCACCCTCGATAGATTATATGCTTGGGAAAAGAAACTTTACCAAGAAGTTAGAGTATGTTCCCGAATCTGGTGATCAACAATTCACTAACTATTGAATCCTTGATATCAAGTCATTTAGCTGTTCTGTTTGGATCCAAACAGGCTGGTGAACGCGTTCGAATAGCATATGAAAAGAAGTGTGCACAGCTCAGGAATCAAGATGTGAAGGGAGAAGACCCTTCTTTTGTAGATAAAACACGAGCTGGCATCAGAGATTTGCACACTCAGATAAAAGTTTCAATACACTCAGTTGAAGCTATCTCAAAGAGGATTGAAACATTAAGGGATGAAGAACTGGAGCCTCAGATATTAGAATTAGTGCAAGGGTGAGTTTGATAAAGAAAAATATATCCTTTTTCTTGTATCCCATAAACATTCAACGTCTAAAGTTTCTATTTAGTGGTCGTTCAGTATAGTTTCACCAGCACGTCGGGATGATATACCGTAAAAATTAAAGGTTTCTGTCCTTATAATTGTTTAAAATTTTTACTTTCATCGAAAATTTTACAGCCCCCTTCTTTTGATGAAGTCATTAGTATTTGATTTGACTGCTTATATACAGACTAATTCTTACAGGTTAGCAAGGATGTGGGAGATGATGGCAGAATGCCACCAGCTGCAGAAACGTACACTAGATGAAGCCAAGATTTTACTAGCTGGAACGCCGTCAAAGCTTTCGAGAACAAAAAAATATACAATAATGTCACCCTCAGAACCACACAAGCTAGCCTGTTCAGCAGCTAACCTCGAAACTGAGCTCAGAAACTGGCGATCCTGCTTCGACTCATGGATTGTTTCTCAACGATCATATGTTCATGCACTCACATCCTGGCTCCTACGTTGCACTCGAGCAGATCCTGACTCATCAAAACCACCATTTTCCCCTCAAGAATCCTTACCATCATCTGCCCCACCAATATTCAGAACCTGCATCCAATGGTCGAAATTATTAGATGCGGTCCATGAAGTACCCGTGCTCGACGGACTCGACTTTTTTGCAGCAGGGGTTGGCTCGTTATATGCACAACAGATGAAGGAAAATTCGGGTCGAAACTCAGGTGGATCGAGAAGGTTTCGAGGGGAGTTTGTGGGGAACAAAATGGAGATGGTGGAGGCAGATCATTTTGAAGATGAAGTTATGACAGCAGAAAAAATGGCTGAGGTTGCCATAAGGGTGGTGTGTGCTGGAATGTCAGTTTCTGTGAGTTCTTTAACTGAGTTTGCTGTTAGTTCTGCCGAGGGATATGCAGAT
Organism: Henckelia pumila; assembly: GCF_033568475.1. Classification (NCBI taxonomy): domain Eukaryota; kingdom Viridiplantae; phylum Streptophyta; class Magnoliopsida; order Lamiales; family Gesneriaceae; genus Henckelia; species Henckelia pumila. The sequence continues at coordinate 85,045,651 of NC_133120.1, forward strand.
TTGGTGAAGAAATGGGAAGACCCTACGCAGATCATGAAGGGTTCAGGAGGGATTTCAAAGTAGTTGGTTTTTGGTAGGTAGTTTAGTTAGAAACCTATGTAAATTATAAATTTTCTTTTGTAGAAGTGGAGAAGTAGATGACAATGTATCTTACACTTTACTCTGGTTTCTTAAGAGGAAAATGTGAATTTTTTGTTGCATATCAGTCACATACTCTATTTCAGTTAATTTATTATCTAATCGCTGATAAGCAAAACTGCAGTAATCCAAAACGGCAAATCCAATTCTTGATCCAGTGACCAGCGCAGGCAGAAGAAAAAATCCAGTTGCTAAAATTTAAAAAGCTACCATAGGTGGTCGAAGAACATAACAAATCCTTCAACCAAATCTAAATCTCTTTATTGTGTGAATGCAGATTTCAAAAAACCGCATGCAATGAAAACAGGTACAAGATGAAAAGGACTCGGTAAACCTCGCAAAATTGTAAACGGTGAGGATATTTTTAATCAGAGTGCAACCCATCATTGTCGCCTTCAAGTTCTATTTCAGAATCATCATGTCCTCCAAAGATGGACAGGAAAACTAAAACCGCAACGAGTTGAGTAACCAGAAAATATTTAGCCCTTCTCCTGAACTTCTTCTCTTCCTCCGTCTTTTCCTTCTTAGGTTTGGTCCTTGGTTTTGAACCTAAAGTCATTGCAAAGAATAATAATTTAACCTTAAGGCACAGCCAAATGCAGAAATTAAATAGCATTGGCAGCCAAAGTAGAGAAAGTTTATTAAAAGAAATGCAATTCAAATTACTACTTTGATACACTTTTTGGTGTCACAGCACTACTGATTATTTACATGATCCTTATTCGATGTCTTCCTCTGAACCATCAATGATATAGCAATTGGCGTGTACAAAAAATTGGACATATGAATTCCAAATATTTTTTAAGAAATGATCTCTAACCGTCGAAGGCTCAGGAGCCCATGAAGCATCTTAGAGCAGTGTAGTCACGCAAAACAAGCAAGAGCTAAATGCCAATAGTGCACTTTTTATGTACAAATTTACATTACATCAGGGGCGTGGAACAGATTAATCATCAAAGACTCTTTATCCACAATTATCATGATTGGGAGCAATTCCTCAAAAACTTGTTAATACGGTTGCTTTAGTAATTTTTCAATTAATTGTTTACGCAATAGCATATGATGTGATTCAAATCCAAAACCTAGGTCTTAAATCAAGTGTTCAACTCTTGAAAACATTCTGCGGACAATGTTTTAGTATAATTTCGAATGGGATAATACGTATGATGCCGTAACATGTTTTTAAAATCCGACAGATAATACTTAATTGCATGACCACTAGCAACATAGGTGATAATATCTCACTCCAATATGAAGGCTTTTGCCTAGAAGAAGAAGAGGGATCTCCCTGGGGAGTGGATGAAGAAGTTGGACAGCCATCTAGATACTGCATCCTAAGATTCTCAGCATAGGTTACGAGATTAGTGTGATCCAAGAGCTTGCTTCTCAGAACCGATGATTCCTACAGGAAGAGAACGATAAGATAAAGGATATTCTCTTTGAACACTTCAATACTTCATTGTGCATAAAATATTGAAGTCTGTTTCGATATCAAAAGCAAAAGCATAAAATGCATTAACAAGACAAAAACAGAGAATATCAAAAAAGTAAAATGCATAAACTAAAGTTACTAGTACTCACAGGCAATACACGAACCGTAAAAAGAACATGCCCAAGGACTAATGCATCCAAACTTGTTGGCCTGATAAAAAATAATGCTTTAGGCAGCATTCATTAACACAACAAAAAATTCTGGTAACATCGATTCGTGAGTGACCTGTTTTCAAAGAAAAGGGACTGTTCCCCCAACCTATTCGATAAAGCACCATAAGCCAGGGTTGCTCTACTGTAGATCTGCCAGGAAAATAGCATGAACATGATAAACTAGTAATCAGAATCAAGCAGACAGATTAAGGTGTGTAAACTTGTGACCAGACAATAAAAGGATTAACACCATATAAAATACCTCTTCTTCTCTTCTTTCAGCATTATTGGATGTTATCCCGAGTAGTTGTTTGACAATGCGAACTTGCTTATAATACAAAACTTTTCCTATTGGCCATGGGAGAAAAGAGCAATATATCGTGTTTGCTGCTTTACCATCAGATCCCACCCAGAGCTCATACATGACTGCATCGGCAAGCCATGACTCAACCATTGCCCTCATTGACACCCATTCAGGTATTCCACGAACCTCAGAGTCCAAATCAGTGATGCCATCTTCCTTTAAATTTTGGATTACTCCACCCTTCTCATTATTGTAAGCGACATAATAGCCAGATTCGATGAAAGGTATTTGATCTGGTAGAAACACAATGATTGGCCACCTAGTGAAATTCCAGAACAATTGAAAAATACTTGCTCTGGTATCAGCAATATGAGTTACGAAAAACCATCATTTTTAGTGCAATGCGATAAAGAAAACAATGGTACATTACATGTGATGCCACATATAGAAGATATTTGAAACAGTCCTGCAGCAGGCTAGTTAATGAGGCACAATTTAAACAGGTCTACAGATTGGAGGATGGTGCTTTTGGCCAATTTGTGACGAGTTGGCAAAGTTGCCAGTTTTTTATGGTCAGTAGTTGCAAAATAAAATGCATATGACTGTAGAGTTGGTTAAATGCAACATTCAGTCATTTCTTCCATGATCTAATTCCACGCCCTTATTCAGTCCTTTGGATATGATATTCTCCCTCCATTTCTTCATCTTTCTTTCCTTGCTCAATTCTTAGGAGCAACAAAGAAAACAACAGCTTATAGCTCGAATAGTGCCTCCAATTTCAATTTCAAGAATTTGGGGATAGTGAAGGATGACCGTATCAATCATACAGTATTAATAAAATCTTTATCCTAATTACAACACCTACCGACGAATTAGCTAACAACCACCCAGAAAACTTTCAGGTTTAATTAATCTGTGCCTCGTTGACGAGCCAGCGGCAAGACTCTCTCGAAGAGCAATAGATGATAAACTAGTTCTTGATGATAATTTCAAGCTTATAAATAAAATGAGCAGACAGATTTAAGGCACAAACTTTGCAAACATGAGAAACTAGTTACCAGAATCAGGGTAAACGAGATTGGATTCCAAATTAAAGGGAATCTGTGCAAATCTAAGATAAATGTAAACGGGCAGACATATCGGGCAAGCGGTGGGCAACCCGAAACCAGGCGTCCTCGCCACCAGCGTCAGCTTCTCACCGTCTCCTCTGTCATCCGCCATTGAATTCAAATAATGTGTATATGGAGACAATTTCTAAGTCCGTTGGATTTATACAGCATTGGATTGTGGCAGAAGAAACTGATTTGAATTAGATGGTGGGTTTAAAGTTTAAACCCTAGCGATGTTTTGACCAATAATAACTAAACAAATTTTCCCAACCAAAAAAAAAAAGGAAATGTTAATTTGTCTCGTTTTGCATTTTGGTTCATTGAGTGGCAGAAATTTGGTTATTGGTTCATTAATTTTTAATTTTTGTTTATTTTTATCTAAATAATGATTTTACATCTAATAATAAATCAGTAATTTTTTACTTCCTCTAGTCATATTTTAATGTCATGTCGAGTTTTTTTCGATGTTTTATCAGTATTTTTGAATGTTACATCAGTAATTTTATTGAAATAATTTAAAATAAAACGATGTGTAGTAAAATCAAATTTTGAAAACTTTACGAATCAAAATCCAAAATTAAAGGACTGAAAAAAAAACATTTTTATGTGTATAAAAAAACTAAACAAAACAAACTAAATTGTCTAGATTTTGTTATTTCGACAGTAAACTTACGAAAAATTTATTTATTCTTTCATGCAAAACAAAAACAAAAGTTATTTACTCTCAAATATATGTATTTATAATAATCATTACCAAATATTTTTTAATAGGAACTTTGTATCAAATGGATGTGAAAAGTGCAAATCTGTTTTGGTAGAACTTTGGCAATAGGAACATCTTGAGGGGATGAGTGACTCTCACACTCTTTTACAAACACAGTAGGCTTAGGTGCAATGTTTGGTGATTCACTTACTTCAAAAGCAATGTTCTTGTATCTCAAACAAGTTTTATGATTTTATCATCCTTGACAGGATTGTTAACGGTTTGGTTAATCGTTCGAATCGAGCCGAAACCGAAAATTCGATTATCGGTTCGATTTTCGATTTTTGGTTTTTCGAATTTTCGATTCGGTTTTTTAGCTCGGTTCACCAAACCAAACCGAATCGAAAACCGATTTTTTTAGTTATTTTTAATTGTTTTTAATAATTTAATTCATTTTTGTTGGTTTATTTGTTTTTATTATTATTAAATAAATAAAATAAATAGAAATTCGATTAAACCGAAAACCGAAAATATTTCGTTTTTTAACCGAACCTAACCTTGAAATTCGGTTCGGTTTTCGGTTCGGATTTTCGGTGAATTTGATTCTGTTATGTCTGAATGAACACCCCTAATCCTGGCCAACAGTCAGTGAATCATTGAGCTTGCTTGCACTCGAGTTGTACTTTGCCAAAGTTTGATTTACTCGAGCCAATTCATCTTTCATATTCTGCAAAACTCAATGTCTCTCTTGGTCATGATGGTTTCAAGTTTGGCCTTCATTCTACAAAACTCAATGCCTCTCTTAGTTATGATGGTTTCAAGTTTGGCCACAGAGTTCTTCAACTTAGTGTTCTCCTTTGTAAATGCAAGATTCACTTTGTTTCTTGTTAACCAATCAACATAAAGTTCTTCGCACATGTTTTGAACATTTTCCAGTGTCAGCTCTTCTTCATTCTGATCATCATATTCACTGGAATTTTCAACAACATTTAAACATAAAAAACTTAGATATGCACGTGGCCACACGATGTGACGATAATGAACATATATGGGAGTTAGATCGTGCTTCAACCTAATCTAACCCCAAAGCTCGTTGTAAACACTAACCATAGCTCATATATAATATGAAACAATATTGTATTCAAACTTATTTGGCAAAAAACATTATTTATTTAAACTTATCATTTTTTGTGTTTAAATTTTTACTTATTCTCACTTTCTAATTATGTGTATTGAGCTTCATTTGTATATATTCGAGTTTTCTAATTTTTAACACACTTACAAAAAAATCTAAATCATATTTAGAATATCTAATTGATGGGTAAAAATTAATATTATAAATTTGATATACAATTTTCAATTTTATTATGAAAAACAGAGCTATTTGATTTTTTAATAACGAATTCATATTATCAAAAAAATTAATTAGTTTATTATGATATGAACTAAGCAATATTTAAATTGATCAAATGGACAAATATGGAATATTTATGTAAATGATATTCTAAGTAATTTTTTTCCGCGCATTGATCTTCATTATTTAAGTAATAGATAGATACATAATATAGTTATAAATGAATATGTTAGAACCTAATGGGGGGGATTTAGGTTCTATTGGCAACTTTAGCAATTTAAAGTGATTATGCAAGTACGCAAGCGGAAGACTTAAGCAATCAAATAATAAGTGCGATAAATAAATGCGTAATGTAAATAAAGCAGTAAAAGGGATAAGAGATGTTTATGGAAGTTCGACGATAAATTGTCTACGTCTCCCCTTCTTGGTTAAGTCGATTAACCAAGGATCCACTAGCACTTCGAACGTCTTGGCCTTGATGGCTCCAAGGATAGCCTTACAACTTGACACGATCACCGCGCCGATACAACTCAACACTCTTGGCCTTAAGGGCTCCAAGGATAGCCTCAACACTCGTAAAATACACTTGGCTTCACACACAAGTGTTTATAAAACCGAGCAACCAACTCACAAACTAACAACCCTTGATATTACAACCCCGAATATAACTCGATATGTGAATATATTTTGAACACTCAAAAGGGGCTACAAATTGCTCAACAAATGACTTGAATGATGCTTGAGAGGATTGAGAGACTTGAAGATGTTGGGATGATTTGAATGGCCTCGGAATGCCTCCTTTTATAGCTGAAATTTTGACATCGATCGGAACTTCCGATCCCTGCATCGAAGCTTCCGAAATTTGAATTCTGAGACACGCGGGTGTACAGGATCGGAACGTCCGATCCACTTCGGAGCTTCCGATCGGCGCAATAAATATGGTGTCGGGCAAAAGTCTTCCGGACAAGATTATCAGGCGGCCGTTCAGGATCGGAACGTCCGATCCTGTTCGGAGCTTCCGATCTGCTTCACTTCGTTGCCTCCGATCTGCTTCCGAACAATATAATTTTACATAGAAACTGATCGGACCTTCCGAACCACGATCGGAGCTTCCGAACCTGTTCTTCGTAGCTTCCGTTCCTCATTCCGACCAATATAAAAAAAATCCCTGAAATAGATCGGAGCTTCCGAACCAAGATCGGAGCTTCCGATCTACCCTTAGCTTCCGAAGATGCTTCTGATCATGATCGGAGGTTCCGATCGCCAATCGGAGCTTCCGATCCCGTAGTAGTAAACTTCTTCGAATTTTGTTTCTGATCTTGAGTATGAATTTAGTATTAATTCATCTTTGAAAATTTTAACTCTGTAATAAGCTCAATGTAAATATTAGTAACATTTTAACCTAGTTTTGTTAATCATCAAAACATAGAGAAATAAGACTTTGTTAATGCATTAAAAACATTAATCTCATAATTCGAGATTTATATGCGTTTAAGGCGTAACAATCTCCCCCTTTTTGATGATCACAAAACTTGGTTAAAAACAGGAGATAAAATAAACGATAATCATAAACAATTTTTATTAAGCAACAGATTTTAACGGATAAACAAATTTTATCAGATAAACAAATTTTATCTTATTTAATATTTTAACCATTAATTCTCCCCCTTTGTGATAAACAAAAAGTAATGAAACATAGAATAAAAAAAAATACTCAACAATTTCATTTACAATAATAAATTTTTAATACAATGCAAGAAAGAAAAAAATACAAATAAAAATAAAATAAAAATCTAAGAGTCATCATCATGCTGCGGAGGAGGGTAGCGAGCGGTGAAGTCATCAAATCGAGTCTCCAGAGAGGCAACTCTAGCAGTCAACTCGGTAAAATGAGTGTGCATACTCGTCTCAATGCGATGAAGAGCCTCGAAGAGTCGGTCACTAGGAAATTGGTTTATTGGTGTAGGAGGGACCTCAGGAGCCTGGAAAGGAAGATCACCAATGGTAGACGCAAAGGCCTCAAAACTGGAAGAGGATGGAATATCAGTGTTGGGCGGACCAGTCGGAAAGCCTTTGGTTTGGATAGAGTGAGGAAGAGAGGAAAAGTCTCGATGAAAATCAGAAATAGGAGAAAATCTAGAAAAAGCTCGACTAGGATCATCAACCCATCGAGAATACACAGGATTCCAAGATAAATCCATCCTGATAATAGACTGATGGTTGATGATATGACTCGACTGGATTTCAAGAGAAGGGATCCCCTCAAAATCAATATCAAAACGACTCAAAATCCGGTTAATAAACCGGGCAAAAGGAAAGGAAACCTTTTTAGCCGTCGTTGCCGTGTGATGCATAGTCTGCATAACAAGGCGCGGAAGGTTAAAAGGTCGATAGGAGATGATATGAAAAAGAATATACAAATCCAGATATTTGCAAGTGGAGAGGTCTCCACTGCGGGGAACTATGGATGTGGTGATGAGTTTTTGAATGATTTGAAAATCAGGACAAAGACTCTTGAGATGTATTCGATCGTCAGCAGCAGTGGCTTGACGACCAAGAATAGTAGAAAGAAAGAGATCACGATCAAAGTTTGGATCATTTTGTGGCCAAGTTTGGGAAAAGTATTCACCGGGTCCATTCCTGGGAAGATCAAACCAGGAGGACAGATCAGCAGAAGAAAAAATGATATGCCTACCTTGAACGATGGTGGCAATGGTGATATCACCATGCCCTAATTCGAGTTCAAGGTTGGCATAGAACTCGTGAATTAGTGGAGGAAAGATTCGGTCGGGGACAGATGGCTGAAAAAAGGATTCCCAATGTTGAACATTGATTAAGTTCAACAGTAGGAGATGGGATTGGGCCAAGTAAGTAGTATCTAAGATACGACCCGGATGAATCTGACGATGTAAATAATCATCAGGTATGGGCCTAGACACAGCTGGTTGGGTAGGATCACGGACAATAATAGGACGACTAGAACTCGCCTGATCGCGACGGCGTTTGACAGGCATTTTAATATGTTGGAATTGGATAAAATAGAGATAAGAGAAGAATTTTAGGTGCAAGAAATCGGAATGAGCGATCTGATATTTATAGGGGATGGAACGATCGGACGCTCCGATCTGGATCGGTCGTTCCGATCGTGCGGTCCACTGAGGTAAGGCCACGTGTCGATCGGAAGCTCCGAACATGCTTCGGACGTTCCGATCCTGAGGCGGTAATTAAAGATAAGACGGTTAAAAGTAATTTGAAAAGTCGGATTAGATGGGGATCGGACGTTCCGATCGTGATCGGTGGTTCCGATCCGCATCTAGGAGGGAAAAATTACCGCGCAAGATAAAAAGTGGCGGGATACAGATCGGTGGTTCCGATCTGGATCGGTGGTTCCGATCTGGAGCGGTGGTTCCGATCTGCCATAGGAAGAATGCATGATTTCTACTCTTTTAAAATTTATTTTATTTAACATTTAAGCAAATAATTCACATAAGAATGTGAGCTTCTTAATTTTGAATAAATACAATTGATTTGCATTATCCAAAATTAATTTGCTCGAATATTAAGCTTCCCCTTAATATGACATTAAATTTATTTATGTCCACAAGTGATTACAACTCAATCATGCCAAGTTCACCACGCAAACGAATAAAAGTATTTTCATCTAGTGGTTTTGTAAAAATATCGGCAATTTGATTTTTAGTGTCAACATATTGAAGTTCAACTTCATTTCGTTCGATGTGGTCACGAATAAAATGATGACGAATGTCAATATGTTTGGTGCGCGAATGTTGAATCGGATTCTTTGTAAGACATATGGCGCTAGTGTTGTCACAGAAAATAGGGATTTTTGAAAAAGAGACGCCATAGTCGAGCAATTGATGCTTCATCCAAAGAATTTGCGCACAACAACTACCGGCAGCCATATATTCGGCTTCGGTCGTTGATAACGCAACACAGTTTTGCTTTTTGGAAAACCAAGAAACCAAACAGTTTCCTAAAAAGAAACAGGTTCCACTAGTGCTTTTCCGGTCCACCTTATATCCACCAAAGTCGGCATCACAATATGCTTTTAAATCAAAGAAAGAATTTTTCGAATACCACAAGCCGAGATTTGGAGTATTTGAAAGATATTTGAAAATGCGTTTTAAGGCGAACAAATGTGATTCCTTTGGACATGATTGAAATCGTGCACACAGGCATACACTGAACATAATGTCTGGTCTACTAGCAGTAGCATATAATAAGGAGTCAATCATACTACGAAAGGAAGATTGATCTACAGTTTTACCATTTTCATCCTTGTCGAGTCTGATTGCTGTGCTCATAGGTGTGGATGATGATTTGGTGTTTTCCATCCCAAACTTCTTTAGAATCTCCTTAATGTATTTGCTTTGGTTCACAAAGAACCCATCCTTGCACTGCTTGATTTGCAATCCGAGGAAATAGTTAAGTTCCCCCATCATGCTCATCTCAAAGTGATCTTGCATAAGCTTAGAAAATTCTTGGCAAAGATCTTCGTTAGTAGAACCGAAAATGATATCGTCCACATAAATTTGCACAATAAGCAAATCATTATCTCTAGATAAAGTAAACAATGTAATATCAACAATTCCTCTAGTAAAGCCATTGGTAATAAGGAAAGAAGAGAGTTTTTCATACCAAGCTCGAGGAGCTTGTTTCAATCCATACAAAGCTTTGTTGAGTCTATATACGTGATCAGATAACAAATTATCAACAAAGCCATCAGGTTGTTCAATATAGACCTCTTCTTTCAAATCACCATTCAAGAAAGCACTTTTAACATCCATCTGAAATAATTTAAAATTTCTAGAGCAAGCAAAAGCAAGTAGCATGCGAATGGATTCTAGTCTAGCAACAGGCGCATAAGTTTCATCATAATCTATGCCTTCTTCTTGACTATATCCTTTAGCAACAAGCCTAGCTTTATTTCTAGTGATGGTGCCATGCTCATCAAGTTTATTTCTAAACACCCATTTAGTACCTATCACAGGTCTATCATGCGGCCTAGAAACAAGATCCCAAACATTATTGCGTTTAAATTCATTTAACTCATCTTGCATAGCAATAATCCAGGAATCATCAAGTAAAGCATCATCAACACATTTTGGCTCAACATGAGAAACAAAAGCAAGATGATTACAAATATTATTGAGAGAAGAGCGAGTAGATACTCCCTTTGATGGACTTCCAATTATCAGATCTTTAGGATGATCTTTGTGATGTGTCCATTCCTTAGGAAGTGGTGTTTCCTCAACTGTAGCATCTATATCATTTAAGCTTGAGGAAACCATCTCTTCTTCAAGTATTTCTATATCATCATTGTTAGTGCGAACAATAGTAGACATAGATTCATCAAAAATAACATGCATTGATTCTTCAACAAGTAAGGTGCGCTTATTGAATACTCTATAAGCCTTACTTGTAGTAGAATACCCAAGAAAAATACCTTTATCGGATTTGGCATCAAATTTGCCAAGGTTGTCCTTACCATTGTTGTGAATGAAGCACTTAGATCCAAAAGCCCGAAAGAATGAAATGTTAGGCTTTCTCTCCCTCCATAACTCGTATGGAGTTTTCTTGAGAATTGGCCTTATTGATACGCGATTGATGATGTAACAGGCAGTGTTCATTGCTTCAGCCCAAAAATATTTTGGTAGAGAATGCTCACATAACATGGTCCTTGCAATCTCTACTAGTGTCCTATTTTTCCTCTCAACGACCCCGTTTTGTTGAGGAGTCCTAGGACAAGAAAAATTGTGACCGATGCCTTTTTCTATACAAAAGTTTGAAAAATTCTCATTTTGAAATTCAGTTCCGTGGTCACTACGGATCTGTTTTATTGAAAGATTTTTCTCATTCTCAACTCGTTTAGCAAAAGTTTTAAAATACTCAAAGGCATCATTTTTGTGAGCTAAAAACAATGTCCACGTGTAACGTGAAAAATCATCTATAATGACAAATGCATAAATCTTTCCTCCTAAACTAGCGTTCCTCGAGGGACCACATAGATCTAGGTGGAGAAGTTCAAGGGGCATAGAAGTGGATACAAAATTTTTGTTTTTAAAAGATTCCCTTGTATGTTTGCCAAATTGACACGCATCACAAACAGAATCAAGTTTCAAATTAAGTTTTGGCATACCAACGACTAAGTCAAGTTTTAAAAGTTTTTCGATGGTACTAGGACCAACATGACCCAATCGTCTATGCCAAAGAATGTTGTCATCAACATTCACGGATACAAGGCTTTTTATATTTGATAAAGATAAATTATTTAAAGAGACCTTGTAAACGTTCTCACTTCTATATCCTTTGAAATTTATGGATTTGTCACTAATAAATGATACAGTGCAGTGTTGGGGAGTGAATTTGACTTCATAACCTCTATCGCACAATTGACTTATGCTTAGTAGATTATGCTTAAGTCCTTTCACTAGGAGTACATCATCAATTAGACAAGAATTAGATATACCTATTGAGCCGATGCCTTCAATTACTCCTTTGCTGTTGTCTTCAAAGGTGACAGTCCCCTTCTCCTTTGGTTTGATTGATTGAAGAAGATCCTTGTTCCCCGTCATATGTCTAGAACATCCACTGTCTAGATACCATATGCTAGGGAGAGCATTTTTCTTGTTTCCCTGAAAATAATTGATTTTGGTACCCTTTAGTTCTTTTGGGTCCACAATGTTAGAAAAGAGAGATACAAAATAGACTTCTAAGAGTTCAGTCTCTCATAGCAACATCATCGCCACTTTCCAAGAGTGCTCCCAGTAGTAGGTAGGGCATATGGCCACTTTAAAAACCTATTTCCTTGGACAGAGCAACGTTCAACAGGGAGACCAGCCGCAAGTCAAGGCATTTTTAAGCCGGTCTATATTGAACTCCCTTAGATTGTGATCTCATAATGTCGACTAATGAGTTGTTAAGTACTCTTAGGCCTCCATTTCATATAGCTCTTTTGAATATATTGATATTTCAATGATCTGCATTTATGTCTAACATGACCAGATTTGCAACAATAAGAACAAGTAGGGGGTGATCTCATCTTAGCCTTAGCTATTAGACTAGCAAAGTCTATAGACTTCTTACCATAGCCTATTCCTCCCTTATCAAAGCTACATTTCTGCATGCTAAGTAGGTTGTTTAATTTATTGCTACTCACATTGAATTTATCGAAAGATTTTTCTAAGTGATCTAAGTCATCCTTAAGTCTAAGGTTATCATGCTCCTTAGTTTCTAATTCCTTTTTAAGATTTCTATTCTCTTTTCTAAGAACCTTAACCATATCAAACATATCTTTATAAGCATGTAAGAGTTCATCGTAAGTAGGTACCTCGTCATCGTCGTCAGAGACGATGTCATCACTTTTAGCCATTAAGCAGAGGTTTGCTTCCTCGTCGTCGTCGTCGCTATCACTCCAGGTAGCTAGTAGGGCTTTCTTCTTTCCTTTGTCCACTTTCTTCTTGAGTGGGCATTCATTGGCGTAGTGACCTTGTTGTTGACAGTTGTAGCAGGTCACTTCTTTCTCCGGTTTCTTGTCCTTTTTGAATTTGTTTCCTCGCATGAATTTCTTGAATTTTCTTGCGAAGAGAGCCATGTCATCATCGTCATCTTTTTCGACTTGTGTAGTCAAGGCTATCCCTTTGTGCTTGACATCTTCTTTCTTTGATTCTTTTCTTGTGGACACTTCTAACTCATGGGTTTTTAGGGTCCCATGTAGTTGATCAAGATCATAGGCGGCAGTGTCCCCTTTGTTGGATTCGATGATGGCGGTTCTCTTTGCATCCCATTCTTTTGGTAGGGCACGAAGAGCTCTCCTCCAAACTTGCTTGGTAGGATATTGTTCTCCCAATTGTGCTAACTCATTGATGATTTGAGTAAGCCTTCGGAACATGGTGTCAACATCTTCGTTGGATTCCATCTCAAATGTTTCGTATTTGAGTTGGAGTAAGTCGATCTTTGTTTCTTTCACTTGGTTGGTGCCTTCGTGACATATCTCTAGCTTGTCCCATATCTCTTTAGCAGATGAGCACATCGATATCCGGTTGTATTCGTTCATATCTAAGGAACAGTGCAAGATATTCATAGCTTTAGCATTTTGCGAAATTAATTTCATGTCCTCTTTTGAAAAGTCATCCATTCCCTTAGGAATTTCAACCCCATCAACTATTTTCATAGGTGTATAGGGACCTTTCACCGTCACTTTCCATAGGTCATAGTCTACGGATTGGATATATAGGGACATACGATTTTTCCAATACCCGTAGTTTATGCCATTGAAAAGAGGAGGACGATTAGTAGATTGCCCTTGAGCATAATCACTTGCTAGGTTTGCCATAAAAAGGTTTTGAAAAGTATTTTCAAATGGCTCTGATACCACTTGTTAGAACCTAATGGGGGGGATTTAGGTTCTATTGGCAACTTTAGCAATTTAAAGTGATTATGCAAGTACGCAAGCGGAAGACTTAAGCAATCAAATAATAAGTGCGATAAATAAATGCGTAATGTAAATAAAGCAGTAAAAGGGATAAGAGATGTTTATGGAAGTTCGACGATAAATCGTCTACGTCTCCCCTTCTTGGTTAAGTCGATTAACCAAGGATCCACTAGCACTTCGAACGTCTTGGCCTTGATGGCTCCAAGGATAGCCTTACAACTTGACACGATCACCGCGCCGATACAACTCAACACTCTTGGCCTTAAGGGCTCCAAGGATAGCCTCAACACTCGTAAAATACACTTGGCTTCACACACAAGTGTTTATAAAACCGAGCAACCAACTCACAAACTAACAACCCTCAATATTACAACCCCGAATACAACTCGATATGTGAATATATTTTGAACACTCAAAAGGGGCTACAAATTGCTCAACAAATGACTTGAATGATGCTTGAGAGGATTGAGAGACTTGAAGATGTTGGGATGATTTGAATGGCCTCGGAATGCCTCCTTTTATAGCTGAAATTTTGACATCGATCGGAACTTTCGATCCCTGCATCGGAGCTTCCGAAATTTGAATTCTGAGACACGCGGGTGTACAGGATCGGAACGTCCGATCCACTTCGGAGCTTCCGATCGGCGCAATAAATATGGTGTCGGGCAAAAGTCTTCCGGACAAGATTATCAGGCGGCCGTTCAGGATCGGAACGTCCGATCCTGTTCGGAGCTTCCGATCTGCTTCACTTCGTTGCCTCCGATCTGCTTCCGAACAATATAATTTTACATAGAAACTGATCGGACCTTCCGAACCACGATCGGAGCTTCCGAACCTGTTCTTCGTAGCTTCCGTTCCTCATTCCGACCAATATAAAAAAAATCCCTGAAATAGATCGGAGCTTCCGAACCAAGATCGGAGCTTCCGATCTACCCTTAGCTTCCGAAGATGCTTCTGATCATGATCGGAGGTTCCGATCGCCAATCGGAGCTTCCGATCCCGTAGTAGTAAACTTCTTCGAATTTTGTTTCTGATCTTGAGTATGAATTTAGTATTAATTCATCTTTGAAAATTTTAACTCTGTAATAAGCTCAATGTAAATATTAGTAACATTTTAACCTAGTTTTGTTAATCATCAAAACATAGAGAAATAAGACTTTGTTAATGCATTAAAAACATTAATCTCATAATTCGAGATTTATATGCGTTTAAGGCGTAACAGAATATGAATTAAAAAATTTGATATGCTGCCCATCCACTCTGTCCACTATTGAGATGACACTCAGCTATTGGATGCACAAATTAAACACATCCAATAGATGAGTGACACATCATGATGTGATGAAGATGAGCACGGTGGATAGACAATATATCAACGTTCTATAAATTAAATCTAGAAGATTATACGCTGCATTATTAAATTAATATAAACATGAAATTTAGAATTGGAATTGAAATTGGATTTCAAATGAATCAAATCCATGGAATTGAAATACCATTTTAGTATTTGCCAAAAATTTAATATATAATCGTGAGAATTGATAATATGGATTTTGAATAAATGATATTTTCTAAAAATTTTAAAGAATACTTGAAATTTATGAGTAAATTAGATATATTTATGATTTTATTATTTTTAAAATTCAAATCACATGAAATCCAACTAATTTTGTAAGAATTTTTTAATTAAATGTAATCTCATCAAATACCAATATTAGTTTAAAATTCATTTTGACAAACATTAAAACAGAATTTGCAAATCCAAACCCTCCAAATTCATTCTATCAAACATAGGAGAATAAAAGATTAACAGTATCTTGATTCGACAATTTTATCAATTAAAATTTTCTTCACGTAAAATCCAATATCTGAGTGCTAGTCTTTTTATTAATAATTTATTATTCAAAATTTGTTGATTTTGATTCATTTTTTTTTTTTTATCTCGTTAGTTAGATTTAACAGAATCTTATTGTTAATTAAAAATGGCTTGATTTTGTTATACAATATTTGATTGTATTTCCACAAAATTATATAAAAATAATAATTAAAATTGGGGCAATGATCGGTAGCTCCCACTAGGTATGCAAAATGGGTTTAGTCTATGCTACACCGGGAAGTGCTTCTCCCTCTATTTCAATATCATTAGATCACGTGAAACTCATATATTTTTATGAAAATTGACTATATCTTGATAATCCAATGGTTCATATTTGACCACATCATGAGGAAGAAGTACTCCAGGTGTATAGCATAGAATAATCCGCAAAAAGGTTACACTCCGAAAGAGAATATTGGTGGTTTTATAACTGGAACACTAGTCCTCATTGATTGAAACACAAGAAACAAATTTTTTGGGTACGAGATATATACTAATTTTTAAATTGGTACATGAATTATCTTAATTGACAAAACACAGGCATAATTTTTTTAAAGATGCATATTTTGTATCAACATTTCACACTGAATTTTGAATAGTAATAAAATTTTCAATCATATCCAATTGAACACTCTGAATCCATAAGTGAACGTCACATCAGCTTGTGCTCACATAAATGCTCACGGTAGTTGTTCATCATATCAAAACTATATATATATATATATATGAATGCTCAGCTGCCCAACCATGTTTCCCCACTTGGTCTGCGAAGGTTTTAGTGGTTTTTTTTTTTTTTGCATCACTAAAACCCACTACCAGGTTTTAGTGGTCGCGGACCAAGTGGGAAAAAATGATTGAGCAGCTGAAAATTCCTATATATATATATATATATATATATATATATATATGATATTGTCAACAAGATATTTGTAACATCCAACAACAAATGAAGAAGGGGTCGAATGGGGATGTCACAAAATCTAACAACTGAACCGAATTTGTATGAACAATAACTGTTGGTTAAGTTATGAGCTCACAAATATGTATCAGTCGACATGATTGCACACAACGACCACTTCTAATAGCCATGAATCGCTCACAATATCTTTATTAATCAACCTAGACAATCAAATAAATTTTTTACACTGTCTTGCAATGTCACACAAGCAAGCTTGCATCACCGAGGGGAAATTTGTTTTGCCACTGAAATTTCTGTTTTCAGGTCAAATTGCACATTTCATCTTCATCGTGATGAAAAAATGACAAAATAATCGCTACTGTTAAGCAAAAAAAAAAACAAAAAATTTGCTACTCATGTTTGATAGATTTATAGGATACGGATAAAAATAAAATAGTATAAATACATGTATCTAGAAAAAAATAAAGATATACATATATTATATAAGAGTTTTATTATGGCATCTATTGTGGATATCTATGTGGGCATGTATTATTGACTGAAAGAACAGCCACATAATGATTATACTGAACGCCACGTCATTCATTGCTCACATAAACATCCACGGTTGATGTTAACCGAATCAACGCTATAAATCAAATGATGCATGGTAAGTAAAGAATGTTACAGCCGTGAGCCCATTTATTGCAGTAAGCATGTGCACAACCGCAGACAAGCTTCTCGTACAATTTACGAGTATCTATGTTGCTAATAATAATTATATAATATATGTGCATTCTGTATCTTACAAATAAATTGCCAATAATCAACCTTCTCTGGAACTAGCAAATTTGGACTCTTTTAAGCAAAACCCACCAATTGTCTCTTTCTACAGTATAAGCTCTGCTTCGCTTCACTTGTCAAACCCCCCAAACCTCCCAAGGTTCTCTCTTCCCTCTTTCACTTCCTCTCTGTCTTTGAAAGAGAATCAAGGGTTTTGAACTGCGAACTCTGGTATGTAACAGATTTTCTGGGTGAGAATCTTTATTGGATTTCTTGACTTCTTTGTGTGATGTTTCAGTTTTTTAAGGTTACTTTGATTAGGGTTTTACAAGAAATGTATTGAACATGTTATTTTTTTTGCAGAAAGCTTCTAAAGATTGGATCTTTTTTTTAATTTTACCATGTTTATGGTTCATGACTTGTTTTGCTTAATAGTTGACTTTGTTTTTGTGCATAATTTTTTGTGATTTCGATATTTTTGTCTCGGTGAATTTGGTTTCTTGCTTTGCTAAAGTAGGATTGGGGACAGAATTTTCATTTCGGTGCCATGAAAGCTTGTACTAATCTCAAGAATAAAAATCCTGAACTTTTTGTTCTGATCGTGTGTGAATTATCGTAGTCAACCAAGTGGCGATCTTTAAATTTGACAGAGATAGCCAGCTGTTTCTGGTGTCTAAAATTTGATCGGAAACTATTTCGATGCATTGTTTTGATTGATCTAACATTTGTTTGCTAGAAAATAAGTAGAAGGGGTGCGGTAAGTGTTTTATGCCATATAAGCTAGTGATGCTCTTCGTCTCCTAGTTACGAACTGATTAAAGTATGAATAATGAATGAAATATTTGATGCAATATTTTAAGTGATTTTAAAATAGCGACTATATTTAGTAAAGACTTGTAATTTTTTATAAAGCTTCTTTCTGTTATCCTCAAACTAGTCCAGTTTGCATGTCATGAGAGCCTTTGACCTAACAGATACTGGCAATCAGAAATGTAGCAGTTGCTATAATTTTTTAATTTTTATGGATAGCGGACACATGCATTTAGCCTTTTTTCACCAATATAAATTAATGTGAGAGTGATATTTAATGCTTGGGCGGTAATTGTTCCAAAAACATTCTGAATTTATTTAATGAAACCGATGTTTGTGCAAGGCGTATTTGCTTTAATAAGATCGTACTACATCCGAAACTCATGGAAGAATAAGTTAAAATGCCTCTGCTCAACCGCTGGCGGTTTGTATTGATATACGAAGGTGAGTGAATGCTCTAAGAGGGTCGAACTAAATGGTTTCTGGATTCAGGATACGTTAGTTTCTCTGAGAAGCCAAAAAAGTCTTCCAATAAAACTTGTTGGTATGAGCTTTCATAAATGGTCTAGGAGAAATCCATGCTCACTGCTAGTAGTTTTTAGTTGGCACTATAACTCTTTTTTGCAATAAAAAACAGTTTTTTCTGATCAACATTTCTGTCTCATGACATGGAGTTATGTCACTTGTGTGCTATATTCGTTATTTCTTATAAATGATATACTTTTTTCTGAAACCAAGCTTTCTTGAGTCATAAATATAATTATGGATTATGGACTAAAGTGAAACCTCCATGGTTCTCAGGGGAATATTTGGGCACTGTCTTAGTGATTAGACCATACAAGGCACAATCATTCTTAGTTCCATGGCAACTGAAAGCCCCATTAGGATATTGGAAGGGACAGAAAAATGGCCTCCTTGTAAGCAGTCTAATAGTTACGGATCATCTGCCAAGCTGGCCATTGAAGATTTTAGTTTGTTCTTGAAAGATCGAAAGTTTCAAAGCCTTGAAAAGGATATGATACCAAGCCGTAGTGAAAGTGCACCACCAAGCATGGAAGGTTCTATGGCGGCAATTGAAAATATCTTTTCCCTGAGGAATTCCACCATGAGTCTTGATTTACATCCAGGCCCTTCTAATAGAAAATGCGAGACCGATGCTGATCTGCCTTTTCCTTACCATGGTTCTGATGTCATTTTGGATCAAAGATTCAGTAGGCCTTTCAGCTCGGAGAGTCATCATCTATTTCACCGTCGTGGTTCTACTGGCAACGATCGGAACATGATTCCTCATGGCAACGTTCCTAGGAATACCCTTCCTTCTCACGAGGAAGAGTCTGAGGATGACAGGTCTTCTGAACGGAGTGCATCTGCTGATAAATCTGCTTCATTGGGTTTCCATAATGACTCATTCAACTCGACACAGGTAACACTTTTTAATTTCCGAAAAAGGCAAAGGAATAAATGCTGGAGACACCAGTATTTACTTTTCCAAGAACATCTACATTTTTCTACTCATATTTTCTACCGTGGGAAAAATATTTTTTCTGCATGTATATTTTATTGTGGAAAAAACTATATCTCTAGATATCGGCTTCTTCTGATGATTAGTAACTAACTTACCTACTCGGCCCATGCTTTATCTAAAATCACTCGAGTTATTAACTGTATGACAGCTCTGAATTTGCTGTTGTTAAATTCCTGGCCTTTTGCACACTTTTGTTGAAATTGTAACAAAAAAGCGTCACAATGCAGGAAGATTCCAGCCAAACTTCATCCCCTTCTCAAGATCAGTATAATCATAGATCTATGGGGGAAAAGGTTGTTGATGCCAATTCACATGTACTGCATAATCGTTCCGTTGGCATGTCATCTGATGTTATAGATGCACCCAGTTTAGATCGTCCGAGGCAGATCTCACAACCTGATCCTCTTACAGGGGGTGTTTTAAGCTTATCCCTTGACGATGAAAGCAGCATAGTAGTTCGTCCTCCTTTAGATGGACAAGATTTTAGTGCTGACAAAGTTGATTTAAAGGATGAGTCCTCAACAGCTGGTGTTGGTGATACTTCGAATTTGAACCGTAACAAATTTAACAAGAAAGATCAACCCATTCCCCAAAATTATACATCGCAATCAGCAGCAGCTCTGCAAGAAACCAATATTTCTCGAGTTCTGGGCCCTTTCTCTCAGATGATTTATCCTGGAACAAGTCATCCATATGGTAGCTTGAACCAGTTTCTCTATGGCTCTTCGAGTGTTTCAACGGGAGAGGTGCAACCGACACTTCAGTCATCTGGATTCACACCTCCATTTTACACCCCACCAGCTCCTACTCCGTTTATGACTCCACAGAATACGTTTTATCAGAATATGCAGCCAGCTAGCTACTTCACCCCACAATATAGCATGGGTGGATACACTATCAACTCTACTTTTCTTCCATCATATCTTTCAGGATATCCTTCTCAGGGTACTTTTCCTCTGGCTTTCGATAGTTCTTCTTTTCCCAATCCTGGAGTTTCGGATGGAGGGAATGCACATGCGTATGATACGCAAAATCTACCAAAATATTATGGACAAGTTGGAGTTACCATGCAGCCTCCTTCTGTTGATCCCTATCATATGCAGTATTTTCAGCCGCCGTTACGAAATTCCTATGGTGCATATGGTCAGTTTGATCATCAAGCACCAAGAAATGATATTGCAGCGAGTCAAGTGAATTCTCGTGACTTCAAAAAGGGGGCAGATCTTACTGGATTTCCAAATGACCAGAAACCTCAACATTCATCTGGTATAGGCTATAACAGCTTTAATATTGGGAGCAGATTGCAATTTCCTTCGTCTATGGTTAGTCCTGTTGTTTCAATAAAACCTGTGGTGGGGCCCAATTTTTCTGGGGGGAGGAATAGTACAACTCATCACACTTTTCATGGCAACTCCGGCAAAACATATGGGCTGCAAAATCAGAGCTGGAATGGCATGAGTTCAAATTCGTTTCTTGAAGAGCTGAAATTGGGTAAGGGTCCAAGATTTGAGCTGTCTGATATAGTGGGGCATATTGGTGAATTTAGGTAAGTTATCGCTGACCTTATTTTTCCTTCACTTACTGTATCAATTATCAAGGGGCTCATGATCATATATGATACTTCAGTGTTGATCAACATGGAAGTAGATTCATTCAGCAGAAGTTGGAACACTGTAGTCTTGGAGAGAAAGAATCAGTCTTCAAGGAAGTTGTTCCTCATGCTTCCAAACTAATGACAGATGTTTTTGGAAACTATGTTATACAGAAGGTATGGTCTCTAATTAATAAATGTTTCTTCTTTGCGTCCATCAATTTTCACGGAGGATTATTTTTCCATGTTATTTTGGTACAGCTTTTTGAATATGGTGGCCCGGGGCAAAAGGAAGACCTTGCAAATCAATTGGAAGGTCAAATTTTACCATTGAGTTTGCAGATGTATGGGTGTCGTGTAATCCAAAAGGTGAATATTCAGCCTTTTGTCCATGAATGCTCTTGATTACTCTCTCTTTTGGAAAGCTATTTTTGTTCTCTTGTTGAATTCTGTCGTAGGCATTTGAAGTAATTGATTTAGCACAAAAGGTGAGGCTCGCCAAAGAGCTGGATGGGCATGTCATGAGATGTGTCCGTGATCAAAATGGAAACCATGTTATTCAAAAGTGTATCGAGAGTATTCCGGCTGATAGCATTGATTTCATTATTTCTTCTTTTCGTGGTCATGTCGCCACACTTTCAATGCATCCTTATGGTTGCCGTGTCATTCAGGTAATTTTGCATTTTCAACACATTGGGGTACTCTGGTTGACCTTTCAGTTTTTCACATTGTTTCTATTAACGATAATCAAGATTTTTATCATTTATTTATCATTAAAGAGGGTCCTGGAGCATTGCAATGATGAATTACAGACTCAGTTCATAGTAAATGAGATTTTGGATTCAGTGTGCACTCTTGCTCAGGACCAGTATGGCAACTATGTCACACAGGTTGATTTCTCCTCCAGGTTTCTGTGGTTTAGCATTATTTCTTCATTTTCCCATGTTCTTCGTCTATTTTTACTTGGTTTGTTCGAGTTATTTTCTTATAGAGTACCAAGGTTAGCTATATAGAAGCACACTTCAAGACTATTTGGTTAAGCTTGTTTGATTAATCTTTTAAGCTCCTAGAGAATTTATAGGTGGTGTTTTTGGAAATATGATATTCTAGATCTTATTATTATCATCTCCAACAGGGTTGTCCATTGTTTTTGAACATTTGAGATTCTATATCTTATAACCTAGTAGACTTTAATTTTTACTGAGTGATTAATTCAAGAGCTCAAAACTATTTTTTAATCTCAATCTTTTATCTACACTTCAAACACAAGAAAGTTTCGACATCTACAAAATACGTTGGACTCCTCTTATTATGATTATATTATTTTTTACCTTACTGTAGAAGCTTTTGATTTGTTATTTTAAAAGGTTTAACCAACAATATAATGCACCTTATAAGCCCTCAAAATCTCATAGTATGTTAATTCATCCATTTACTGGGATACTAATCTTTGTTTTGACAATTGACAGCATGTTCTGGCAAGGGGAATCCCTCGTGAACGGAGTGAGATCATTGAAAAATTATGCGGATCTATAGTACAACTGAGCCAGCATAAATTTGCGTCGAATGTCGTTGAAAAATGTTTGGAGTATGGTGATTCTGTGTCAAGGGACTTGCTGATAAAGGAGATTGTTGGTCATGGTGATAAGAATGATAATATATTGGTATGGCAATCTAAAGCTCGAAATTTATGACCGTTAATGAGCTAGCTGTTTATATACTAAAGAATTTCTGGTATTTCACACTAAGCTAATTCAACGCACTTGACTGGTATTTTGCTAGTTTTGGACTTCAACCATATCTTCCTGCTATCATTTTTCTACTAGCTGAAAAGAACAAGAATGCCGAATTTACTTTCACATTGTGCCTGGTCCATTTAATTCGAATAAATGTTCGGGTCTAAGAATGTTATGTACCTCGTGGCATTCGAATGTTCTTATATATCTACATTATTTTTGGGATGCCCATAGATAAAGTTCCTTCGTAACTTTCCATTGCAAACAACAAAGCTTAGTTAGTTGCATTGCTCAACTCCCACTATAGGATTCTGCTGTTTTTCCCAACTCCATTCGGTTCCTAGCATGAGTTTAATTTTCCCACATGTTTTTGCTTCTTTAGGTGATGATGAAGGACCAATATGCGAATTATGTCATCCAAAAGATTCTACAAAAATGCACCAGTGATCAGAGGGAACTATTGCTTGGTATAATAAGAAATCACCTCACTGCTTTGAAAAAATATACTTATGGAAAACACATTGTCACGCGATTGGAGCAGGTATATGGAGAAGGTAAGTGCTGCTTTTTTACTTCCTCTCTGGTCTGTGCTGCATTTTTTACCTAATACTTTATTCAGTTTGGAGATTTTAAATGCTCCATCAAATGTCATGCGTTTTTGTTCCCTTCAAAAAGACGGAAATTTCAAATGATATATTGTGCAGCTGAACTTGAGGATTTTGATCCTTTTTTTTTTGTTTGTTTGTTTCCCTTTCTATTTTGCTTTTTTAATTTCTCCCATCGACCAACTTTCTTCATGTTCTTTCAGAAATTCAACCATCAGAATTGTAAGTACCTGGGGCGGTCATTATAGCTTGACTGATGCTCTCCTTGCTGTGACGTAGAAAATTTGGAACGATTGATGCTCAAACTCTTGTCATACCATGTTCTACTAGCAATCTGCTGCAGAAGTTTCTGCCGTCGATTGCTTCCATATGTAAAGTAATAGAAATTGTATAAAGATACAAGTTTTTCTGCGCCATTTGTGTTTATTGGACTGTTAGATTCTGCAGGATGTAGGTTACATTTCTTTTCATTTACAATTTGTCTTAATACATTTAGAATTGCTTTACTTGTTTCTTTCATTTTCCACCTCTCCTTTCGGTGCTAATAATAAGGCGACAAAAGCCGCAACAGAATAATTTAATTTCTTCCTTGCCGAACTATGAATGCTTCATTTCCAAGTTCAAATAAATTTCGAAGTAGCAATCTAGAAAAATTCTGGCTCCGCAAACAAAATTGGTTTTCCTAAATATAACTCAAACATTGAACATATCGCACACTACTAATTGAAAAACCCCGAAACATTAATTTTCCTACCACACCATCAAAACATGGGCAAGAATAGCACCACCATAGTTGCGGTCAAGTGGTAAGCTGAACCTAATCAAAGAGCGAGAATCCCATATCATCATCACTCTCTTCCTTCTCTTCTTTCTTTTCCTCAGCAGGAGGTGCCTCGGCGGCTGCGCCTCCACCAGAAGCAGCAGGGGCAGAGGCTGCACTTCCACCAACAAAAGCCGCCCCTCCGCCACCGCCTATAATCACCTGATCATTCATAAACATGGCGATTAGAAGGTGATATTCCCATTTACATGGGAGGCGTGGAAATTGGAAAGAAAACAACTATCCATGTTCCGAAACGAGCCAACATAATTTTCATATGCCTAAAATCAACACTTTAAAAAATCCCCTCCCGAAAAAATTCATTTCCCTTCACATTGTAGTGTCAACCTAAAGGTACACCCATCAATGCGCTCAAAACTATCGATTAGTAAATCAAATTTATCATTCACATTTGAATCCTACACCTAGAAATTTACTACTGCAACTAAACATTTAAATCAGAAAAGCATACAATAAATTCAATTCACTGGTAGGTAAAAGCCATCTCTTTAATCAAACCTATAGCAATTACGAGTGAGCTACAGCAACAAAACGATATAAATCGTGTAAATTAACAGAAAGAAACCTGGAAAACGGCCGATGAAGGCGTGACATAGGAGAAAGAAGATTGGACGCCGCCGGAGGAGTCGGCGGAGAGAGCGGCCTGAACCAGCTTACGCTGGAGAGTGAAAGTGCAGTCGGCGGAAGCCTCGAGTTCCCCGTTGAGCTGCTTCGCCGACCAGGCGGCACCAGATTCCTTGCAGACGAACGTAAACACTCCCATATTCCTCGCGAAATCAAACTGTGGAGAGGGGAGAATCAAAACCCTATCATTTTTATTTCCTTTTCGTGCATGGAATGGGCCCTGTTGTCTGGTTCAGGTTAGGATCGGCCCATTGTTTTACTGGGCTTAAATATACTCATAACTCAAAATCAAAACATTAGAGATCCAATATAATAAAATTGATTTAAATATTATATTTGATCTTCATGCGTAGTTAAAGACAAGAAGTTTACTTATCTATTATATTTGATGAGGATTTAGCAAGTTTTTGATAATATCATTTACAAACCTGGTAGAGCTAATTTTATATGATGAATCTTTTAGGACTTTCATGAATTTTTTTTTCTTCATATATACTGTAAGCATCATTTTAAATTGATAAAAATCCATATTATCTCTCGACGGACGATGATTATCCATGTTATTAGACCAAAATGAACATATATTTACAACATTCAAATTTCAAACCGAGACTCGTAAAATTCAATGGATTTGCATTCCATACGAGAAATGTGCTTATGGACCAAAAAGACATCCAAAGTTGCGACTTAAAAAACGTCACGTATACAGGTAAAAATTATTTCTAGTCACCCTTTTGAATACAATTTTTAAATTGCAATAATGAAATTTTAACAAGCTATATTTTAAAGTAGCACGGGTTTCAAACTATGATATGAATGATCAGCATTTAAAAAAAAAAAAAAAAAAAAAAAAAAAAAAAAAAAAAACCCCTTGAAACACTTATATCAGTACCAAAAATAAAAACCTTAACTTTATAACGAACAAAAATGCAGAAATTAATTCTGTGAAAATTATAACATGGACGCCATGTTTCTTCAAATTGTGCAGCTTCAAGAACCTGAAACTCGTTGTTTTGTGTGAAACATTCGTCCAGTGGTGTCCCTCGAAACACAGTTTATTTTATATGATCTCCAACCCTTCCAACTACATCTGTCCGCATTAAACTTGGAAAATTTGCTCATGCGAAAACAAACACGCCTTTATCTGAGTCGACCATCCTCTTTGCTGCCGTAGAACCAACTATTCTCTCAAGCTACGCATTACAAAAAATCGAGTTAAACTCTTACTGACTCGTTATAATACCCCTTCTAGATCTTTGGATTCTTTAGCGACTGCAAATAGGTGAAAACTACTACCAGTCGCTTGCAGTTATGATTTTTTGCATAACGGTGCATGGCATATAAGTAGCAAGAAGAATGTTTTCAGGGCATAAAAACAAGGAAGACCCAAGTTGTAACAATTTTTAAACCGTAAACAGAGGCCAACAAAAATAGAGCGCCAACAAAAAAGACGAAAAAAAAAATCTCAGAACAGCCATAAACAGCAAGAATTGTACCCGTAAATAATCCAACCGAGAAAATAAGACGGTGCAAGTCATATCCGCTGAGGGTTCAAGGAAATTAACAATCTGCAGCAGAAGTCAGTACAACATTTACCTAAATACTGTTAAGTAAATATGATGGAAAAAATCAAATAATTTTGTAGACTTTTTACCTCAGGGTAAAATTCTTTTCTCTCTGGGAGGGAATAGATGAATAAATTCTTTACGCCTCGTATCTTTTTTATGGGAAAAAACACAATGAAAAGGAAAGTGAGTACATTGTTCTTTTGGGGCTAAGAAAGAAAAGAGGACAGGAAAATAGAAGTTGACGAAAAATCCACGCGCCAAATGCCACTTTCAAGACTCAACCAAATCGAAAATCACTCAAGAAACCTCAACTTAAAAACGACAACATCATGAGTCATGACATCCAGCAGTATGTTTAGATGTTAAAAAGAGACAGAAAGTCTCCCATGCTCGATGTGGCAAAGATAGAGTTCTTGTTGGCGATGGGAAGACCGGGGAGGGGGGTTGGGAGTATACAAGCAATTATCAGTAAAAAAATTTAAAAGCCTGAAATAACAGTAAACCAAGTGGCTCTGCGGAAGCAATTAATAATCCTCCTTCAGTCAGGTTTCCTAAATCCAAGTGATTAATCATGACAGATGACAAAATCAAGTTGCATTGCAAGAATTGATGATGTGATTATAAAAACATTGGTAAAATAGAGTTTACAGGAGAGACATTGCTCTTCACTTCAGATTTCAAAGTTCGAAATATTAGCATCCATGAATTTATAAAGAAAACGCACGTTTTGTCATGTTGAGAAATATCTATCATCTTAATGTTTTGAAGTGCTGAGTAAGGAAATATTCTCGAGTGACCATGATTGCAATTATCAGACCTGATGCACATGGTCAACTCAGTTGCGATTTGATATATTTCGAGATGGCACATGCGTCAAAACCTTCAGTTTATAAAGGTTTCTAGTTCCTTTTTAGGTCTAATACTTCCTCATATTAGAAGTTCTGGTTTTCTAAGTGGATCAAGAGGCTACTTTGAATTATTTTCATTTCATTATTTAACAAGAGGACAGACCAGTGATCGTATGCACAGAATTCCAAAAATTCCATGTCAAATAAATGAGGAAAAACATCTAAGGCGGAAATCAAATAACAAAAGAGTAATATTAATGGACAAATGAGAACTACCTTGTATCGGTAGTAGAAATGGGCTCTCTCAGTGTAGAGCATGATTCTCTTATCTCCTCTGAAAAACTGTCCCCGTACACTAGATATATTTTTCGGCTTTATGTACCTTTACCAATTCAATAAAATAATACAAGTGATTTCTAACCAAAGTCACCATGTAAAGTGTGAGGAGAAATGTAAATCCCTCAACGAAAATAATGCCTGAATTACAAGTATGTGTCACAAGGACTTCAAGAAAGGAGAGAACATGAAAGTTTCTTACTCTCCAAACAAGCAAAAGGATGCAGCTTGTGACTTTAAATAATTCCGGAGTCGTACAAACTCGAAGTAAGAACTAACAAATATCATAACTCCATCCTGCATGAAAAAATTCACAAAAGTCATTTCTTGAGGTAAATTTTAAAAGCATGTGACCAATTACTCGCTAAGCCTCACATTACCTGAACAGAATCTTTTATTTTGGGGAAGACCTACAAAATAACTAAACTGCATCAATCACATTTGAACACAAATGGGGAAAACGAAAGATATAGACGAATGGCTAGATTCAATTAATCAAACTACTATTGAAAGATTTAATCCAGTGAGTGTAAAAACTCTGCTTCTTAAATGCCAGGGAATCCGAAATCCTATCAAACTCGGTTTCGTCACACACGGACATTGCTTGTGATTCGATCGCATAAAACTGAAATACACAGATGACGTGTCTGACCTTCTTAGTAAAGTATTCAAGACGAGAATCATCAGCTTCTGCAATTGATTCTGTATCAAAACGCTCATAAATCTGTCAAAATAAATTAACCACACAAGTTACAAGAGTCGAAAGTAGTTAACAGGGACCTCTTTAATCACTGACGGATCTCACAAGCAAATACCAGATTAACATCAAATGTTTATAGGACTGTAGGAGAAAGTTACCTGCTGAACTTGAGTTAATATTTTTGGAAGCACTCCCCTATACTTGCAATCCAGTTTCACCTAAAAGGATATGTTTGCAGACAAATGCTTAGTTACAAATTTTATATTGTACCACTCACTATATTCTTATTCTTATTTCATAAAATTGTTGAGATAAGGGTAACAAGAAACTAATGTTAAAAACATGTTAAGACAGAAAAAAGTAAGAAAATAGTCAATTTAGTCCTCTAAGTTGTCATGTTAGCTTTTTGGTCCTCTAACATGACAAAGTTGTTTGCTTTTTGGTCCTCTAACATGCCAAAGTTGTGTTTTCGTCCTCTAATTTTTCTTTTTGTTGGTTTTTAATCTTATTTCGCTGGAGTGCTGACGTGACACCAAACACATCATCATTTTTTCCAATTGCACGTCAACATTTTTCAGTGCCACATCAGCGCTCCGGTGGAATAAGACTAAAAACCTATAAAACGCAAAGTTACAGAACTAATGCACAACTTTGACAAGTTATAGGACCAAAAAAGCAAACATCACAACTTAGAGGACTATATCGTGACAGCTAGCACTCATGGACCACAAAAAATATGCAGATAAAGATAGTGGATGTCTGCTCCCAAACAAGATATTATCAAAGCAGACAAATTTCAAAATCATCCTAGTCAAATGTATATGCATGCATCAAGAATTATAACATAAATGCTTCACGAGGTAAAGAGCATACCTTTCCCTGGTAGTTGAAACAATTCTGATGGAACAGGGCATTATGTTCTGCAAAAGTGAGAGATAAGGAAGGTGCAACAAAGTGGTCATTTCTGGTAATATCTTATAGAAGCCAACGGATAAAGTGGCAAACCAACGTTCCGAGATTTGCATTGAAAATAAACTATATTTAAATCATAGCTGTTGAAAATAAACTATATTTGAATCATATGTACCTAGCTCAGCCTTTCACCCTGACACGAGCGAAGGCTTAGCCCCTAGATGAAGAGCTCACCTTAACTGTGACACTCCATTTTTGGTGTGGTTTACAGGCACAAGGTGCTTTCATGAGTATATGTTAAATGAATAAATAATAAATACAAGGTGAAATGCAAGATAATATCTATTATTCCACTACCAAATTAATCTATAATTATTTTATTCTTATTTAATAGTTTGTAAGGTGTATACTTGATAATACATGTGAAATTTTCTCAAGATATTTAAATCCTATTGAGCGCCTCACTTTGATAAGGCATGTCAATTGGTATGTGTTTTGGACCTAGGTTTCAAAAACCATGTGCTTTAGTCCACCTTGTGCTTCTAACAAACATGGCTTAAACGATTAAAAAAAAAAAAAGTAAAAGGAAGGAAGAAGTACAGCAAAGCATAGATGAGGACAAGATCGGAGAAAACTATAGGTGAATTGAAACTAATAGATTGATCAACTTGTCTTGTAGAATTCTAGGCTCCATTTGGACAAGCATTTATAAAACGTTTTTATAAAAATATTTTTTTTTAATGTGTAAAATGTTTTAAAAGTTGTTTTGAGAATAAATGTGTTTGGACAACTACTGTATAAAAACATTTTAACATTTCAGAAGAAACGTGCTTTAATTTTCATTATTGTCTTTCATTCTAAAAACATCTAAAAACACCGCTTATTGGTTCTTTGAAAATTATACTTGGAGAACACTTTTAAAATATTTTTTTTTTCAAAAACGTTTTACAAAAATCATATCCAAATACATATTTTAAGTTTCACTTATAAAAAACTAAAAACGTTTTTAAAGTAAATGCCCAAACGAAACAATGTGTTAGAATTTTCCGGGTGTGTCCAAGTCGGTGAGCAATCTATTTTGAAACAATAAAACTATATTTATGAATTGAATACCTGGGTTTATGTGAGAAGACAAAATTATTGTCTGCCGATAGAAGTGTGCTTGCCCATCTAGATACCTGAGATGTATTGAAAGAAAAACAACAAATCATCAAGAAATATCTTAAGAAGGAATAAATAAATAGCAACGAGAGTCTCATCCACACCCCATAACCATTTTATTACCTATGTTATTTTGGTAAAAAAAACTATATGCACTTGAATGTCTTTAAGAAACCAACATTTCCTGGTGCATAACCAATGTTTGTAACATTGCAATGAGACATGACAATCGGTGAAGGAACATCCATTAACCAAAGTTTTATATCTCTCAAAAAAACAAATAAAAGAATGCAGTTCAAGAGTTCCAAATAACTGAATAAAAGAGCAGCTCAAAAGCGTACCATGGTCTTATGCGCATAATGTCTGTTCCATGCTGTTTAGATGGTATTTTGTTCACTTGTTCAACAACAGTCTTCACATGGGACCAGTTCTGGAAAATTTTAAGATATATATGGATTGAAAATAAAATCATCAGTGCAGTTCATCATGATAAATGAACCACAAATAGACTATCTATTATGCTTCACCCACCTGCATTAACATGACATCTGCATGATCAATGATTAAGATCTGTGACATAGAAACATTATCCACCAA
This sequence comes from Henckelia pumila, assembly GCF_033568475.1. Lineage (NCBI taxonomy): Eukaryota > Viridiplantae > Streptophyta > Magnoliopsida > Lamiales > Gesneriaceae > Henckelia > Henckelia pumila. Next base: position 85,076,769 of record NC_133120.1, read on the forward strand.
TCAGCATAAGACGGACATTAAATCATTCTGATAACCAAATTACAGTCGCACATAGTTCGCAAATGATGGCACCACCTCTATAGAAGAAAGATAGTCAACATCTTTTTCTTTGTCACCTTCAGCCTCCCCAATTTTCTGCAACAGAAAATTCAATAAATCACAGTCAATCACATGCTATGCACTTACAAAAACCAAAACCAGAAAGCACTTGAAATTCAAAACATGCAAAACTTTAATTTTTAAACTGGTGCAGTTTTGAACAAAGATGATCAGCACATTTTGAAAACTAATTCAACCAGTAAGATCAGATGAGCTCCAAATGATCTATTAATAAAGTGTAAATAGGGAAAGGCTTACGGTGATCAAGCCCAGTGGAGAAGCAACAAGAATGTCCGATGTATAGAAATCAGCATACAGCTTTATACCCCTACAAATAGGATAAAATTGTAGTTAATTGTAGAGATATACAAGCATAACTGAAGAATGTTAAGCACCTCAAAAAACAAGGTGTTTTCACATAAATGTTAGCCATCTTTCAAATATTAGTCAAATGTAGAATATAAGTAATGAGATGCACGTATGGCACAAATGCACCAAATGCTCTCTTTATGAACAAGCAACTTTCTAACTCAAAACTCATGAGCGTATCAACGGTTAAAGAAAAAATCATATCAATGATCAATGAATGTTAAATTTTTTTTATCAACTCCTAGTATACAACGACTCGAATGACATCAGCAGTGCTCTATTTGTGACACCCATGCTGACTGGGGGAAGTGTGCAAACTTTGAAGAATGCATCTTAAACAAGTATAAAAATACTTTTCAATGCAACAAGTTTAAGAGATAGAGCAGCACTGTTATAAAGCTCTTGCAACTGCTACAAAACTTCGCTTCCATATGGAGAGTAGTTGACGTGAAGACTCTTACCTGTTGGTAAACTTAACACCTATCATAAAGTGATCGTTGTTATTATCTCTACCAAGCAACGCTTCGAAATCAGAAGGTTTTGTGGACAATTTGGTTTTTGTATTTTCTGAGTCATCCTGATCATCCTTGTCTTTGGTTACTCCGGAACCAAACTCCTCAAAAAAGCGCTCGACATTTTCGACCTTATTCTGATGAGATACCAAAGAACCAAAACTGGTGACCACTAAATTAATTGCATAAAACTATATCATTGAACACTGAATGATTATCAAACCGATATCTCAACGAGAAATGTCAATAATTCTACTAAGCATAAAAATGGGGATTCTCTTGTAGAATAAACAACAAATAAAAATTAAAAGGCATGTGTCGTTTCAAAAAAAAATTTATAGCATATGTATCCACACTTCAGCCGAATAGGATGCCATATTACATATGAAATTGATCCTAAAGCATAAGCAGCCAGCAAATAAACTCGTGATCAGTCAAAGAATGCCAAAAAACAAAAGTCTGATACAAAAGGCACTATTACAGAGAAACGTAAAGTGACCTCATTAAAATACTAAACCATAATGTGGTGCTGATCTAATTCATCCAAATGCATCAAGTACATGACATTGAAGATACATAGACTGCTTTAAAAATATTAAGAAACCAATTTTCAAGTGTCAAATTAGTTATATTGGGCATTATTCTAATTATATAGAAAAATCAAAAGTGAGATAATCTTTAGTGTGTGCATCTCAATTTAGAAGTGTGACAAACATGACAAAGATAAACACTCATACATTCTCAAGCCCAAGTGACAAAGATGTCTTGGCATATTTAAATTTAAACTATCGAGATGGTAATTTAGCTCTAGAAAAATTGACAAAACTCCCGCTCCCTCCCCCTATCTCCCTGCATCAATCAAGGTGGTGATTTAGCAGCAAAATAAACATGTTCTCTTTCTGAAACAGTAACAACTGACTGAGAGTTACATATTATGCATCCATCAACACACAAAATAATGCAAGTAAATACGAGTACCTTAAGCTTAGGTGGAGTCAACTGGATCAACTTCTTGACCACACGTCGTGCAATGCCTGCCAGGGGCAAAAGGATCAAAACCTGAATTCCAAACGAAGTGAGTGAATCAATTGAATCAATAAGGTACTGTTTGGGAGAGATTCTAGGAAGTACTTTTCAGCTTTTTATTGATAATTCAAGGAAAAGCTGAGAAGTACTTCTTATAAGCTCTCTCAAACACTACCTAAACATGAAACAATTTATACATAAGATGTATGGGGACTTAACGAGGGCATATACATGAACGTCAAGTGGATTTTTTTTATGAAAGCTGGCGGGGTAATTAGTAAAGACTAAATGTTTACTTTATTCAAAGTTGACAAAAGGAAGAGGAAAACCAGGAAATACCTTTGGACGCGTAAACCCACGGTCGAGATAAGCTTCTGTGTTAAGGTTTATTCCCTCCATATTTTCTTGATTCTTAGCCAATTTTCTATCATTTTTCGACATAAGATCTCTACTTCTAAAGATATGATTCAACTGCAAAAACACGATAAGTTCAATTATCAATGAACCATTGGCAATTGAGTAAATGAAGGAAATCGGCCAACCAATGTAACAGAGAACACAATGACAAAATGAAGACTCTTGTAACAAAAGGATTAACCACACTGAAACTGAGACTGCAAAAATATATGTGCATGTTTGAGTAAACCTGGAAAAAAAAATCGGTTTTTGTACATACAGAATGCATGAGGTAAGCATCCATGGTATTTGAATCTTCCTCGGAACCTTTGAGGTAAAAGGGCTTCTTGTTGTGGTGCATTATATCACGATAGCTATTGCCTAGGCAAAGCGAATAAAACCATAAATAAAGTTAGTTACAGATAGATGTTATGTGTGCAGAGAAGTCATACAAGGAAATTGCCCAGTCCACTAATGTTATTCTCCTACTCTCCAAACCATCCCACAAACAAGACAAGGGAAGAAAAAACCATCACAACTAACAACACCACAGAAGTACTTTCTCCGAGTAAATGGCATAGACAGTTTCAGCTGCAGCCTAATGGAATCTAAATCAAATGTGACAGGACATGGAGTTCATGCTCTAAACCAACAAGGAAGATGTCCATTACTTGTTGCTTCATTGGACAGTAGTTAGTCGGTCATGGATTCGCCTTTCACTAGTTTCATTCTTTGTTGACAAGAGAGATATTAAAAGGTTCCTCGATCAGAAAGAACTGGTATACTTGCACAAAATTTTTTAGATGATGTTTAGAAGTGTAAGAAAGTATGGCAAAGGAATTGAGAAACCTTTATTAATATCAGGTACACCTTTCTTTTGCTTCACATGCAAAACCAGAAAACAAATGAACAGGTTTGAGGAAGGACGCTTCAACTATGTTTGGCAGCAACTCATTGTTCAGATCTTTGGAATGATAATAATGAAATTAAGGAACGCATAATGTTCAATCCTGGATAAAATTGACATTAGAGGGCGACATCTCTAGAAAATTCCACCCATTAATATACCTAGATAAAGTCGGCATTTAACCTGCCAACACATCTGCAACTCACCATATCACTGCAACCTACATTTTACATATTGTTACCTGATTGTAACCAATTCCGTCGATATCGTTGGAATAGCAACAGAAAGCATGTTATCCTTAAGAGAACTAGAGTGTCAAACAGGCAAGAGATTACATGAAAATAATCCAATCATGGCCTTTTCTTATTTACAAACCAATGCCCTTTAGTCTATTAGTGGATCTAACCATCCAACTCCAGGCACAAAAAAAATTCCAATCTAGTTTATTCTGGTTCAAAACCTTATTTTATGTAAAAAGTGATTTAAAATATAGTGAATCAGACAAGAGATTAGGCAGTTGACTAAATCATTATATATTTCCATAGAGTCCTACAGACAAAGATTACTTGACAACATTGATCACTATGTTGCTTGTGGTGGCAATGTTGAACAGATTTTGAAAATGACAAGGTGGCCGGATTTTTGTTTTGTTATTTTTGAACTAGAGGGATGAAACACTGGGTAAAACGGTCTATACATGACGTAACTGAAAAACAATTTTAATGGAGACCAAGAAATAATGACATTGTTCTCTCCATGTAATCATTTGCATAGAATTAGAAGGTTACTATAGGCAAGGCTTGGTAATCATACAAAAAAGTTTTATGGGATCCAGGGGCGGAGCTGGTTAAGGCCCAGTGTGGGCACTTGCCTACACTGGGCCCAAAAAAAAAAGGATATATAGGCCTAATTATTAGTTAAATACAAGCCCATTAATTTTTTTTATAAACATTGTTGAGCCCACTACACATTAGGCCTAATTATTAGTTATAAATACAAGCCCATTATTTATTTAGTTTCATCAAATTGAACTTATTTATTGTATAATTGACATTTTAATTATATGTAAATTATATATTAAATTAAACTTACAAAAATATGTGAATAAGAAATGAAAATGAATGAAGATTAAGTGAGGGTCATTGACAATCTAGCTTTCTTGTTTTTATTTCTGGATACAATTGGTTTTTTTTTTATTTTGAATTTTGATGCGTAATTATTGGGTTTGTTTGTTGAAAAATTATTGGTTTTTAGTAGAATTGTTTTGTGATGGTTTTATTCTTAATTATTTTTTTGCATTGACCTAGAATTTGTATAATTTCATTGTATAGGTTCTTAGTATATCGAACTACTATACTATGTCATCGCCTACACTGAAAACAATTTCTAGCTCCGCCCCTGGGATCGATGACAAGTTGACTGATGTACTCACATAAAGAGAAAAACATTTTCTGCTTCGATTGATGAAATTCACTGCTTCCCGAAGCCTCGAAGATTTCCATCCAATTCTTGTACAGTTTTGTCTTGAGGCCATAAAAAGAAGTCATGTCCAAATCCTATGCACATACGTCAAAACACATTATTCAGATCACAGTCATAATTCTTCTTGAAATAATACCAATAAATCCCATCGTGAATTAAACCATTATAGCCATTCTATGGGAGAAGATTGAAAAAATAATAATATCACTCAGACAATAATAGCATTTAGTTCCTGTAAACGTTTAGCAATGAATCAGACTAGTCTTGCTTTAAGGTGTACGTCTCTTAATTTTTTTACCAGCGTGTAGGGTGGCATCATAAATACCAAATGACTAGCTCGTATGCATTCTAAATACTAACCCTAAATAGAAAAGGAAGACATTTTAAACTGAATTTACTAATTTTAAATATATCCCGCGCAAGGTGATGGAAATAAACTAAAACCAAACAACTATAGAATTCAAAAGAACGTGACCATGTCGAAACTTCGATAAGAATAGTCAAGTCAAAAGGCAAAGATACAAGACAAAATGATACGACAAGCAACCTTGATACAACAATCTCCTGTTCCTCTCCAATTGCAATTCTTCATGGTAAGAGCAGGCAACTTCCATGTGTAGCTCCATCTCGTTTTTAACAATTTGTCAACCTCGCTTGATGATAATTTGTAGTTTACATGACTGTCAAAAGTACTACAGGTAAAAACCACAAGTTAATAATTCGAAAGTTGAATTATATGGAAAACAGTGAACCAATAAGAATGTATGAGTGCACATCAATGAGATTCAACACAGAACATCCTTGGGATTCTTAAAAAGAACTGGTGACAATATCACGAATCATAGAAAAAAGCTTCTATCAAGTAAAGCTTATATTCTGTGACCTGAAAGCATTAAACAGATACATGTTTTCTAAAGCGCAGAGTTTCAACATGAGGTCAGGTGTAGACTTGTTCAATGTCTAGCTGGCCAAATACAAAAGAATATAGTTAATTTTTAAAATGAATGAAGGCTTGTTCCTACTAAAAAACCTTACATCAAAGAATATGTTGCCTTCAAAACAAAGAAAATGAAGCAACCTTTTGTCTCTGCATGAAGGAAAAGTCTTAGTACAAGCAGGCATTAACTGAACTCCAGTTTCTATGGCTTCTTAACAGATTAATTGAATAAATTAAAACAATAACAAATTTTCGATGATCAATTTCCCACTTGGCTCGAGCTTCAGTGGTTCTACAAGACAGTCTGAAAGAGATCTAATGCAAATATTTGAGAAATATGGAATCTCAGAGGTCAAATATGCATAATCATGACGCATTAGATTCCCTTCTACCCAAGGAAAGACTGATGGCACCATTTTATGATGGCCATTTAATCATTCAAAGAGCAGCACACATTTGATAAAAATAAACTTCCGAAGACCTTGTCCCGATGCATGCTTCTGAAAGGGATTGATCATTCAATGCTGAGTCTTCTTCATCTGTATCAAACAGTTCTTCGTCATCTTTTTCTATGTCTTCCCTTGATTTCATACTGTCGTAAATTCCTATTCCTTTTGGGGCATTTGCAATAGTATAACTCCTGGGAGACTCATTATTATCTCCTACATTCGAGAAATGAAAGGAAAATTAGTCCAACAGACGCATGTATAGTACACCAACCTAGGATTGTGTTGTCCAAAGAATAGCTAATGCTTTTCCAACTTCTTTAGAACCAAAGAGTATCTCTCAGGACTAAAAGTGTTGATAAATTTGAAAAAAAGAAAGAAAAAAAAAGCAACTTTTGTGGGAATGGCATATCTACTAGGCTTAATTGCATACCAGGTTCTTGTTCACAACAAAGTTATCGAGAAGGCTATAGACGACTGAGCAGCCTATATGAACTGATTAGTCAAGGATGCACACATATTCTATGTTGTAAATAACCAGATAAGCCAATAATAAAAAAAAAAAAATTTAAAAATTCTTTAGAAAATAATCCTTGAAAATGTCTAAACAGTTTTTATAAAAGTTAGTGGAGTTCTTACCATCGTCCCTTTCATTCAGAGATTCCAGGCCATCATCATTCTCATCAGCATCGCTCTGAGAATCAGGATCACTGTCAACTTCTTCATCTGTCTCACTTTCTCTATCTTCACCTCTTTGCCTAGAAATGCATAAAAGCATCCAATCAAACCAAGAACGTAGAATAATTTATTAAATCAAGATAGAATATCCCAACCAAGATTACAATCGCTTTCAATTCTTTAGCTTTTGGTTCTTATCATACAATTTTGAGAAATACAAACTCCATGAAACAACAGAAAGAAAATGCCTTCTTTATTCTTATGTAAGTTGATTTTCAATCCACACACTCGCAAATCCCTACGAGAATATCAAAATTCACAAACACAACCTGCAGTCAAACCAAGTAATTAACATATACTACATAACTTAAATAAGATTGTCCAAGACTAAAATTTTGCCATGTATTAAAGGAACCACCTTCTAAGAGACCCCAGTCTCTTCAACAAATCGTCGTAAGTAGTTGTCTCTCTGTGTACAACTTCTGCTTCCTCCTCGGAAGTGGAACCATTCATGGGTTTCTCATAGAAATCCCCTACATTCAAGAAAGAGAAATGCACGAATTATGCCACTTAACATAGACACACACGCCAAATCAAGACATTGCATTTACGTCTGAAAAACAATCACATTCAACTTCAATGAACATGCCTGATTCGACCTTGCCCTCGTCCGTGCTACCCTTCTTCTTCACAATTCTGCTCTCAACAAAAACTTCTTCCTTATGGGGCCTCTTAAACCCTGGTTTCACAATTTCTTTTAGTTAAAGTAATTCTCTCATCCAGCTACTATTCATACAAAAACACAAGACATTCAACACCTGCCAGTATCAAAGTGTAAACACTCACCGCTTCTCTTCACGTCATGTTTTTCAACTTTGTCACCCTTCTGATACCGACCGGTGTGTCGCCTGAGTGCGGCGCTCTTTTTGAAATTACTTTTCATATTCGATAATGTGGGAAGGCTGAATGGCGGCGGCTTCTCTGCCTATAAAAACACCGACGCCAATCACTGGAAGCCTGCGAAAACCTAAAATATCAAGCACAAATACCAGTTTCTTCACCGCAGTCCACGGCTTCTATTGCTTGGTAAAAGGCCACTGGCGGGAGCTTTCTACTCGGATTGTATGTTTTGGAAATAATAAATAGCGTGGGAGGAGTGAGGGCATCTACTCTCGTCACGGCGCATAAATAAAACTGGGCTTGGCTTGCCCATGATTTTTGGGCTTCCCGATATTCAAAAATCTTTGAACTGGGCCAAAAATACACGCAAACAATGTGGCGTTCCAGGCCCAATTTTTTTATTATGCATCATTATTAGTAGAATTTTTGTTTTATTTTTAAGAAGTTATTATATGGCAAGTACAATACTTAATTAATTGATTGTATCAAATTATGAAAATTTCAATCTATTTCCCATTTTAATATATTTTGTTTCAAAATATTTTCGTAAAATAAGTTGAATTAAAGAAAAAATAAGAATAACTTCTAGCTATATTGATTTATTTTACGGGAGGATGAAATGTGAAAAATAATTAATCACGAAAAATATAATAAATTTTTATGTTTGTCTTATTTGAATAAATCAAACTGGATAAAATTCTAATAATAAAGGGAATGACAAAACATAAATACAAAAATTCATATGAAATGGTTTCATATCAATTAATTTAGTGAGACAAGTCCTGATTCGATCGATTCATGATTGGCTCATTTCAAGGATAAAAAAAAATAGTATAATTTCAAAAATGGTCAGTAATTGGGATCGACAGGTGTGAGCATTCGGTGGTAACCAAATTTTTAATAACCGAGACGAACGGAATTATTTTTTCATAACCGATCAAAACCAAACCTTCTTTTGGAAAAAATGAAAAAAAAAAAATCTGAACAAGGAAAAGAAAACAAGAAACCTTCTGTGATTAAATTTTAGCAACAAAACTGTGCAATTCTTATCACAAATCTCAATCTCAGCCTAAAAATCAGTCATATTGCTTACGAGAAAAATCATAAGTTTGGGGAATTAATGGAAGGGGTGCAGTACTGTTTTACAGGAAAATTAATCGGACCTCACCTTAGAAAAATCGAATTTTGAGAGATGAAAGATAAAGCAATAAGGGTGATGACCAACGATGAGAGCAGAGATGAATGAGAGAATAGAGATGGAACGATGCACTGCCCTATCTGCACCCATTTTGAAAAATCGGATAAATCGGATAAAAAAATATTTTGAAAAATATTTCTTTGTTGTAGTTTGTTGTAGGTTGATAAAAAAATAATTTATTTTGAAAAATCGGATAAATCGGTTAACCCATTTTTAAAAATAAAAAAATCGAAATCGAACTGATTTAATTGATTTGACCGAATTTTTTGAAAATGAAAACCGAAATTTCGAATTAATCGAACCGAATTTTTGAATTAGATCGGTTAGGTCGGTTAATTCGATCTAACCGAATTGATGTTCACCCCAGAAATGTCGATGCCACCTATCGGGTCGTGTTAGTTTTGATTGGCCAATTTTGTGGGGGCCACATGTGGAACCCACAAAATTGGCCAATCAAAAACTGACACACTGCATTGAGGGGGCATCGACTTTTCCGTTCACCCCTATCCCAAATTGTAAAAAACGAACCAAACAACTATGTTATTGGATGGTGGTATTATATATCCTCTCATATTTTTTATTTATCCATTCTTCTTAATAATCTCATCACATGTATCAAGCGCAGCCTAATAGATTAGTTATTTTAGTAAATAGTACATATATTTTCAAAATTTCCCATACTTCACTTGTTTCGATTGAGAATTCGCTTGTTTTTGGCAATTATTTTTGGAAATTATTTATGTTTAGCGTGCGTGCTCTCTTAGTAAACGTAGTACACATATGTACATACAATTAAAGATTTTTTTAGGACATTTCTCTCTATATGATATGATTTATTGAAATTTTGGCCTTTGAATAGTCAACACATGAAAATATGAAAATACGTATCCATCAACAGGAATCCCTCACGAAATACGGTGAACTAAATTGTTTATAAAATTTATTCAAGGCCAATTGCCGATGAAAATCAAACTCTCAACGCCAAAACATGAGAAATTCGCTGTCAAGAAGATCACAAGAATAATACACTAGCGACTCGTACAAAGTTAATACAAAACAAGTACAAGTCATCCCCCGATTGCCCACCGGAATAAATTCATAATCCATGAATTAGATAGTGTTTGCAAATGCTTAAACAACGATTATGAACTTTTTCTTTACAAATTTACGAAACTTTACGAAGAAAATATTCAATAACTACCATTTTAAGCATTTGCAAACACTATCTTGATCTATCGGTTTCGTCTATTGTACTGTCCCAAAAGATGAACGTCATACCACACCCTAAACATGCCAAAAATCCTACACAAATGTGATTACAGGACCACCGATCAGGGAAAGTTCAGTTACCCGTGCCAAGAACACACCAAAAATGCCAAAAATACTACACAAATGTGATCACATGACTAGTCAAGAAGAAGTTCAGTTACCCGTGTCAAGAAATTGGGATCGTGGCGAGGTGGGAAAGCAGTGAGGTTTTGCAATACTGATGCCTCCATTGATGCAATTGTTCAGCAGAACCAGCTCCATTTGTGTTCACTCAATCGACACCCATGTGTTATCTTCAACATCCATTGTTGCTCCCTCGGTTTCTTTAGTATCCATCATATCAGAATAATACAATCATTTCGAAGTTGATGCTCAAGTTGCAGTATTAACATTATTATAAATAAATCAGATGATAAAATTGAGTAAATCGAATAAATTTTTTCTTCATCATAAGTAAAAAACGAATTTGATGGATCAAAACATATAAAACATAACAAAAAATTTCTGTTTACCTCGCTAAAACGATTGTTTAACTCTTGAAGTTGTAAATTTGTCATTTCATAAAACCTTTCAACGCGATAACAATGAAGATTGTTCCTTATTTCAATAATTCATCGTGATCTCCAAATTTGTATTTATTGTTATTTATTCAAAGTTGATCATGGTAGTCAAAATATCAGGTGATTTTTTATTATTGAGGGGGAAGTTATACAATTAAATTTGTTAAAAATATATTATATGTATATATATATATATATATATATAGAATTAATTTTTTAAAAAATAGTACTAACTTTTTAAAAAAAATTAAAGAAAATGATCGTACCCTTTCAAAACTATGTAGATCCAGCACTGAACTTATGTGACCCAACGGTTCCATAAATGGAGAGCAAGCTGGCTGATTTGGATGTAGTCATGAAGATCTTTTCCTCTTAATAATTAGTCGACTAATTATCATTAATACAAGCAATTACTAATACATGGAAACATTAAGCCAATTTAATTTAATTAAGTTAAACAAAAGTATTTACTTATCTTATTATCTTATTATAGTATAGACCTTTTAATTAACTAAATTTTATTTTACTATATTATTATAGTATATACTTTTTAATTAACTATAAATATAAATTTCAACTAATTGGTGAATTTTTTGATGAAATTACGATTATATTCTAATTTAATTTCCAACAAAACCAAAATTATTTGATAAATTAGACATTTTATATGATCCCCTTTATTTTTAGTCATCAGATATTTTATTTACCAAAATGACACTTGTTAACTTTTTGTATTTTAAAATTAGATTAGATTAGATAGTCATCATTGTTTTTAACAAATATAACTATCATTTTTAAACATTTGAATATCTTGACAAAGTGAGTTCTAAAAATAATATTAAAATTAATTAATATAAAAAATTTATGTATATACATGCATCGCGTTCAAGGAACGCTAGTAATTTTTTATTAAATTTTAAATAAAGTTTATTAAAATATCGTTTTTTTTTTGTTTTTGTTTTTGTTTTTGTTTTTGTTTTTTTTTTGTTTTTGTTTTTGTTTTTGTTTTTGTTTTTATTATTTTCTCCCCTTTTCTAAGTCAACTACATGCTATATAAAATTTGAACAATGTTCCCACTTGATTTGAGACAAACAAGGAGACACGTAATTACTTTTTACCTCGAGGCCACATTCCAATAAAATGGTATCAGGTTCGACGAAATAACGACATATAGAATAATTAAGCAAATGCTCATATATATATATATATATATATATACTATTAATTAAGGGAGATAGTGAATATTAATTAAAATTTGGTGAGGTTGTTTTTTAATATATCAATAACGTTATTAGTTATTTTTTTCCGAATTAACTTTGATTTATAACTTCTTTTTTGTTTTTTTACATCTGATCTTATTTTATAATTTAATTACAAAATTTATGAAATAAAAATAAATTAAAAAACGAAATTATAATTATACAAACATACAATGCGTATTTTTGGACTTTAATATATATTATATGTAATATCTATATTCTTTTGCCATATTTAGTGTAATAATGTCATGCAGCTCTGTCCGAAAAGCCTAATATTTGATTCTCCACTATCCATCTTATCGTGCTAAAAAAAAATTAAAAATCCATCTTATCACAAAGATTTTGTTCCATGAATCCAACTAAAGACAATATTAACATTAATAATATACTTGCCTAAAAAAAACATTAATAATATACTAGTATTTCGCTACACGCATTGTGTGATCGTATATATAATTTATTTTTTAAAAAAAGACAATAAATAATAAATTGTAAAATTAAAAAAATAATAAAACAATAAATAATAACTTGTAAAATTAAAAAATAATAAAAATATAACGTTTTCCTAAACAAATATTTACAAAAAATATATATATCTTATAAAGTGAGTGTCATATTTGTAAATAAAATAATATCAAAGGACACAAAGTGAGCTTTTAATGGCTAGAAAAAAAGAAACTGTATAAAATGACTATTTTGCCCAATACCTTTGGTTTTATTAAAAATTAAATTAGGAGATAATGGTAATTTCAAATCAAGCTTTACCAATCAATTGAAAGTTTGTTAATTAGATGGTCTTTACTTTAATAATTTAATAATATATATATATATATATATATATATATATAACCATCAATTTCTTACAATTTATTGAAAAAATTAGAGATTTTTTGTTACAAAACGTATATTAAACTAAATTTTAAAACTTAATTGGTTACAACTCAAATTTTGACAAATCACTCGACCAAAAAAAAAATCCCAAATATTGTGATAGTTTTTGTGTCTTATTTTCACCTATTAAAATAAATTTTATAACGTTCAAATTTCATTAAAATTTCACGATTTATCGTTTAGTGATTTATATATATATCAATTTCGTTTATATCGATGAACGTAATTTAAAATCTATAAGCTAGTCTGTATAATTTTTCTAAAAACATTGAACTATAGATATTACCAGTTTAATTATTTTAACCTAAATAAATTTCTCGTTTAGTATGATATGTTCTTTAACTAACTTTTTGAATCCGCGATTGCTAAAATGGTCGGATTCTTGTAACTACTAATTAAAAAATCTAGTATTTTTTTCAGATAGGCAAAACAAAGTGACAATGATCCTCAGTGCGCTGCAGCTTATTTAATTTGTTCCATAGACGAATTTTAAATCTGACTCGACATAATTATACAAAATATTTGTTTTGGTGTTAAAAGTATTTTTTTCAATTTAAATATATACTGAATTGACTCATATTTCGGATATTATATATATATATATATATATATATATATATATATATATAAAAGACCTACTTTTGATTTATTAATTATTTACTATTCTCAGTTTTGATATTCACCTAATTAATCGCATGAAAACATCAATAAAAATGGGTAGAGTTCAACCTAACATATGGGTCTACCCCAATGAAAGATGTAATGTTTTATGATTTGTCACGTCAACAATATATCATTAATTACGCTTATGTGTAAAAATATGAACCATCAGATGCATGATTTGGGTATTACCCATGTAACGCCCATAATTATTTAATTTTAATCCGAGAATAATTAATTTTGGAATATTTGGAGTTTTGATTTAAATTCTAATATTCTTAAATTGATTAGGATTGAAATTGAATAACATGAGAATGTGAGGACTGAATTGCAATTATAGAGGTCTTGAGGGGCTAAAGTGCAATTATCTTTGAGTTATCAGAATTTTATGTATTATTCAGCATGTACACGTGTGAATAGCACATAATTCATCAGATTTCAGACAAGGAAAAAGGAAGAACCGAGAGCAGAATTTTTCAAGCTTTTCTTCATCTTTCAAATTGTGATATCTTGAGCTACGGTTATCCGATTTCGATTCCGAAAGATGTTCTGGAATCCTTGCAAGACGACCTTCGATTTGATGTAAGTTTCTTCTTTGTTCATCAGGGTTTGGTCATTCGAAAATAGCAGATATCAGATGTTGTATATGAGTTGTGATTGTTGAGCTTCTATCTTTGATAATCTTGAAGTTGGGTTGAAGATTGAGTTGTTTATCATGTTCTTGTGATTCCCAATTATGATTCGATCTATATATATCTGCTGTTCTGTTGATCTTGAAGCTTTAACAGCTGATGTTCATGTTAGACATGTTGTAATTGAGTTCGGAATCGCCGAAGTACTACCGATATGCCGTTAAACTCGTGAATTGAAGTGTTTTGCTACTGTTCTTGCATTTAGAAGTTATTGAGCTATTAGTTAATGGTTCCTTGATTGCTATGCTATCATTTCAGTGGTTGAACAGGGCATATCAACTCAAGAACGTCAACTCCAAAACCGATAAACAATAGAACAAGGTTGGTAGAGTTTGCCTTGAAGTTCTTGTTGAAGTTTGAATGGATATTGAGCAGATTGTGAGATGTGTTTGGTGATTGATTATGTACAGACTTTGACAAGTTAGAAGACATCCCAAACATCACATTTGAAAGGTAAAAGTGAACTATGGTTTGAATGGGACTATAACTCGAGATGGTTTGTATCGAGTTTCCCTAAATCACATACTTATTTGCTTATATGCTTTTATATGTTTCCTATGAATGTTTGAATGAGTCTTGATGATAATGAATGTGTTTTGATTGATATGTATTGCATTCATCTTGCGAGACTTGTTCCTTGATTTTGAAATGAACGGAAACGTTCGAATAGACGATTTGAGGACTTGTATATGTATGGCCTGGGTGGTTGTTTAGCCTAGCGTCTGATCTACATATATAATGACTTCAAAGTCTAGAGAAGTGAGATAAGTAGCCCCACCTCGATCGTGAGAGTCGGTGGATTCGTTATGATATCTACTTCTCGGGATCCCAACCGATGAATGACGAAATGAACCTTGTTTTGAAAACATGCATTGTACTTACTTTTATATCATGATTTTGATATAGGTTGTTATGCATGTTTAGTTGCTTTTACTGGGAAATCTATTTCTCACCGGAGTTATCCGGCTATTGTATTGTTGTATGTGTCATTGCAATAGGAGGGAGTGGAACCGGGCAAAGGCGTGCTTAACAAAAAAGGGATGAGTTGAACATAGCGTGATGATCCGAGTTAGAAGTTGTATGAGCTGTCAAGATGTATATTTGAGCCTTGAACATAATCATGTTATAGTTATAGTATCAAGACTTGTTGATGATGATATTATGATCTTTTTATGGTATTTAGAACATGTGAGATGTTGTAAGTCCTTTGAAAACAATATGATGTATCTTGAACTTGAATTGTATATAGCTTCTTGTGTATCTTGATGCATCTTGGTTATGTTTTAAGGCCTTGGAGTGATCTAATTGTATTCATTGTATAGCATGATAGATGTTGCTATTGATTATACCATGTCTATACCTTGGTAGGAGATGATCTTGAATCAAAGGGATGCATGAACTCAATTTTTGAACAGCAGCAGAGTGCAGCCAAGTTTCTGGCCGATTGGCCTGCGCACGGGCGAGCTACTGCTCGCGCGCGCGCGGGCCAAGCCAGGGGGCCTCGGTCCCATTGGCTTGCGCGCGCGCGAGGGGTGATGCCCGCGCGTGCGCAGGGCAATTTATTTAAAAAAAAAAAAATTTATTCTTTTGTTTAGACATTGATTGTTGTCTATTATTGTTTATTAATGTTTATTGAGAGATTAGAACTCGGGTCGTCACAACAGGTGGTATCAGAGCAAGAATATTCTGGACTTAGATAGACAGTGAGTGGGGTAGATCGAGTCTTCTGCCTTACTTATTTATGTTTTTTTTATCATGCTATGATTTAATTACGTGATTGAATTACATGTTTTAAATGCTAGCATCAAGTATTTTATTACAAGATGTTGTATTTATTTTATTTGAAAGTATGATTACGATGATTAAAGATGCATGCTTATTGGAATATCTGAACTGATAGAGGCATGTATCCTGATGAATTATGACATGCTACCTGATTATCTGAATTGATTGGAAGCATGTTTTATTTGAAGATTGTGATTATTTATTTAAGATTGAATCAGAACCGAGTCTTGATCAGAGGTAAGATGATCAGAGGAGGACTGAGATAATTTGATGATTTGGTATCCTAACCATTTTGATAATCAGATATGTCTCGAAGACCAGGCCGACCTCCTCTGAGACCCCATGTTCCTATTTCTCTACCAGAACAGACAGTTCATACTCCACCGACAGTTGTCACACCGATAGTGCCTGCAACTGCAGTTCCGAGTAATGAACAGGGCAGTACATCACGAGATATGACATATATGACTGCAACTCCCATAGAAACATTGTTGAAACGTTTTCAATCCTGCAAGCCGCCAACTCTGAAAGGTACTGAGAATGCAATTGAATGTGAAGGATGGCTTGATGACATAGAAATGTTATTTGATTCACTTGACTACGGTGATGAACGAAGAGTCAGACTTGTTGGTCATCAGTTGCATAAGGTTGCTAAAAGCTGGTGGTTCACAACAAAGAAATCTCTGGAGCGTAGAGGAACTGTTTTGACCTGGAATGTCTTCAAGACAGAGTTTTATCAACGTTTCTTTCCGGTATCTTATCGTAAAGACAAGGGTGCCGAATTTGCTAACTTGAGGCAGGGAAACTTGAATATTGAAGACTATATTGCAAAATTCACTACATTGCTACGTTTTGCTCCACATGTTGCAGATAGTGACGAAGCTATGGCTGATCAGTTCATTAATGGACTGAATCCTGATGTTTTTACACTGGTGAATACAAGGCGACCGAATAATTTTGCTGATGCCTTGAACAGTGCCAAAGGAGCAGAAGCTAGCTTGATACAGCAGCGAGGAGCTTCGTATATTGCACAGCCTCCGAGACAGTCACAACCTTCAGCTTCAACACAGCAACAGCCGTCTCGATTTGACAGTGGTGGCATTAGAAGTGGCAAGAAGGGATATTTTCAAACTAGAGAAAAACAATTTAAGAAATCTGGAAGCAGTTCTTCAAGTTCCAGTGGTACGAAACAGAAGTCTGGGGTATTCTATAACACTTGTGGTGGAGGACATCCAACTGATCAGTGTCGAGGTGTATCTGGGAGATGCCATATATGCCATCAGACTGGCCATTTTGCGAGAGTATGTCCTCAGAGAGGTGCTGGACAGGCACGAGGTGCAGAGTCATCATGATCAGTGGCTCAACCCGCGAGGCAAGCCTCCTCTGTCCATTCCTTTCAACCATCACCACCTCAGCAACAGTCGAGGCCAGGAGGAAGTCAGGCAGGCGGTCAGCCACAGAGACAGCAGGCGCATGTCTATGCACTGACGGAGGAACAGGCACAGGGAGCACCAGATGACGTGATTGCAGGTAACTGTTCTCTTTATGGTTATCCCGCATATGTCTTGATTGATACCGGTTCATCCCATACGTTTATATCTGCCAAATTTGTTGCATTACATGCTTTGTCTGTTGAAACATTACCTGCTGTAGTATCTGTTTCTTCTCCTTTGGGGAGGGGTCTTATCTCGATTCAGATAGTTAAGAATTGTTTACTACAGTATGAGGGTAATGAAATTGAGATAGATTGCTTCGTACTTGGTATGTCTGATTTCGACTGTATTATGGGGATTGATATGCTGAATAAGTACAGAGCTACCGTAGACTGTTTCCAGAAGATAGTAAGATTCAGACCTGAAATGGCTGGAGAATGGAAGTTCTATGGTAAGGGTTCATGTGCCAAAATTCCTCTTATTTCTGTATTATCTATGACCCGATTTTTGCAGAAAGGAGCAGAGGGATTTCTTGTTTATGCAGTTGATGTGTTGAAAACTAGCCCGAACCTGGCTGATTTGCCAGTGGTTAGTGAGTTTGTGGATGTTTTCCCTGATGAGATTCCAGGATTACCTCCGTATCGAGAGATTGATTTCAACATAGAACTGATGCCAGGAACTGCACCGATTTCGAAAGCACCTTATCGAATGGCACCAGTTGAACTGAAAGAATTGAAGGAACAGTTAGAAGATTTACTGGCCAAGGGATACATTCGACCCAGTGTTTCTCCTTGGGGAGCTCCAGTACTGTTTGTTAGAAAGAAGGACGGTTCAATGCGATTGTGTATCGATTACCGGCAACTGAACAAGGCTACGGTAAAGAACAAATACCCTTTGCCTCGTATTGATGATTTATTTGATCAGTTGCAGGGTTCTTCTGTGTATTCCAAGATCGATCTGAGATCTGGATACCATCAGCTGAGAGTTAGGGATTCTGATATTCCTAAGACTGCGTTCAGAACCAGGTATGGCCATTATGAGTTCATAGTTATGCCGTTTGGTTTGACGAATGCTCCAGCTGTATTTATGGCTTTGATGAACCGTGTATTTCAGAAGTATCTAGATGATTTTGTGATTATCTTTATTGATGATATTCTGATATATTCAAAGAATTTGATTGATCATTCTGAACATCTGAGAACAGTATTGAAGACTTTAAGAGCTGAGAAATTGTATGCTAAACTGTCGAAATGCGAGTTTTGGCTGAAACAGGTTGTCTTTCTTGGACATATTATATCTGGAAATGGTATTTCTGTGGATCCAAGTAAAGTAGAAGCAGTGATCAGTTGGTTGAGACCGACATCTGTTCCTGAGATTCGTAGTTTTATGGGATTGGCTGGGTATTATCGTCGATTCATTAAAGATTTTTCCAGTATTGCGAAGCCGATTACTCAGTTAACTCAGAAGAATACTCCATTTGTCTGGTCTGATGCTTGTGAATCCAATTTTCTGGAGTTGAAGAAACGATTTACCAGTGCACCAGTCTTGACGATTCCTTCAGGTACTGGTGGTTTCACTGTTTATTGTGATGCATCTCACCAAGGTTTAGGTTGTGTTCTAATGCAACGAGGTCATGTAATTGCTTATGCCTCGAGACAATTGAAGCCTCATGAGACCAGATATCCGATTCATGATCTTGAATTGGCCGCCATTGTATTTGCTTTGAAAATTTGGCGACATTATCTGTACGGGGAACAATTTGAAATCTATTCTGATCACAAGAGTCTGAAATATCTGTTTTCTCAGTCAGAACTGAATATGAGACAACGAAGATGGCTGGATTTGCTGAAAGACTTTGATTGCGAAATTAAATATTATCCAGGAAAATCGAATGCAGCAGCAGATGCATTGATTCGAAAGGTATGTTCTTTATCCTTATCGACGATTGGTGTATCGAATTTGATCGAAAACTGTTGTTTATCTGGATTAGTATTTGATACAAACTATCAGCCATTACGACTCTATCTAATTCGAGTTGAACCAGCTTTATTGGTAAGAATTCGAGATGCTCAGAAATTTGATCAGAATGTGCAGAACTCGATTGAGAAAGTTAGATCAGGGCATGTATCTGAATACCGGGTTAGAGATGATCTTCTTTACATTCACAATCGCCTAGTAGTGCCTGATATTTCTGATGTACGTCAACAACTACTGAAAGAGGCGCATTGTAGTCGTTACAGTATTCATCCTGGTGGTAGGAAGATGTATAATGATCTGAAAGCTCAGTATTGGTGGAAGCAAATGAAGACTGATATCACTGATTTTGTAGCTCGATGTTTGAATTGCCAACAGGTGAAAGCTGAGAGGAAAAGACCGCCTGGTTTGTTACAGAGTTTGTCTGTACCGGAATGGAAATGGGATCATATTTCCATGAACTTTGTGACTAGATTACCTCGATCTGCTAAAGGCTGTGATGCTATCTGGGTAATTATTGACAGATTGACGAAATCAGCGTGTTTTATTCCGTATCGCATGACGTATAGACACGACCAGATGGCAGAGATTTATGTCCGTGAAGTTTTCAGATTGCACGGAGTGCCGAAATCTATTGTATCAGATCATGATCCTCGATTCACATCACATTTTTGGCACAACTTACAGAGTGCTATGGGTACTCAGTTACACTTGAGCACAGCTTATCATCCACAGACTGACGGACAGTCAGAGCGTACTATTCAGACATTGGAGGACATGTTCAGAGCTGTAGTGCTTGATTTTGGCACTAGTTGGCAAGAATCATTACCTCTTTGTGAATTCTCGTACAACAACAGCTATCAATCGAGTATAGGAATGACTCCTTTTGAAGCTTTATACGGAAGGAAATGTCGATCTCCTTTGTACTGGGATGATATTTCTGAAGTACCTGATATTGGTCCTGATATGATACGTGATATGAATGACCAGGTGAAGCTTATTCAGAAACGAATGAAGACAGCTCAAGATAGACAGACAAAATATGCCAACATTCGACGTCGACCTTTGTCTTTTGAACAGGGGGATCGTGTATTTTTGAAGATTTCTCCGTTCAGAGGCACTGTCAGATTTGTCAAGCGAGGGAAGTTGTCTCCACGATATATTGGTCCGTATGAAATTCTGGAGAAAATAGGCAATCTTGCCTATCGATTGGCTTTACCTCCATCTTTATCTGGAATACATGATGTTTTTCATGTATCGATGCTTCGAAAATATCTTGCTGATGAATCTCATGTGCTTCAATCTGATGAGGCTGAACTCGACGAGACTTTAAGTTATTTCGAAAAGCCTATTCAGATCCTTGATCGAAAAGAGAAGCAACTACGAACCAAGACTATTCCACTTGTGAAAGTTCAGTGGAGTCGTCATGGTGTTGAAGAAGCTACTTGGGAAACAGAATCAGATATGCGACAACGATATCCAGAGATGTTTCAATGATGTGAGTTTCCTTTTGTTTTCTGTTATCTGATATATGTTATATGATCTGTTGATATTACTGTCGGATTTCGAGGACGAAATCGTGTCTTAGTAGGGGAGAATTGTAACGCCCAAAATTATTTAATTTTAATCCTAGAATAATTAATTTGGGAATATTTGGAGTTTTGATTTAAATTCTAATATTCTTAAATTGATTAGGATTGAAATTGAATAACATGAGAATGTGAGGACTGAATTGCAATTATTGAGGTCTTGAGGGGCTAAAGTGCAATTATCTTTGAGTTATCAGAATTTTATGTATTATTCAGCATGTACACGTGTGAATAGCACATAATTCATCAGATTTCAGACAAGGAAAAAGGAAGAACCGAGAGCAGAATTTTTCAAGCTTTTCTTCATCTTTCAAATTGTGATATCTTGAGCTACGGTTATCCGATTTCGATTCCGAAAGATGTTCTGGAATCCTTGCAAGACGACCTTCGATTTGATGTAAGTTTCTTCTTTGTTCATCAGGGTTTGGTCATTCGAAAATAGCAGATATCAGATGTTGTATATGAGTTGTGATTGTTGAGCTTCTATCTTTGATAATCTTGAAGTTGGGTTGAAGATTGAGTTGTTTATCATGTTCTTGTGATTCCCAATTATGATTCGATCTATATATATCTGCTGTTCTGTTGATCTTGAAGCTTTAACAGCTGATGTTCATGTTAGACATGTTGTAATTGAGTTCGGAATCGCCGAAGTACTACCGATATGGCGTTAAACTCGTGAATTGAAGTGTTTTGCTACTGTTCTTGCATTTAGAAGTTGTTGAGCTATTAGTTAATGGTTCCTTGATTGTTATGCTATCATTTCAGTGGTTGAACAGGGCATATCAACTCAAGAACGTCAACTCCGAAACCGATAAACAATAGAACAAGGTTGGTAGAGTTTGCCTTGAAGTTCTTGTTGAAGTTTGAATGGATATTGAGCAGATTGTGAGATGTGTTTGGTGATTGATTTTGTACAGACTTTGACAAGTTAGAAGACATCCCAAACATCACATTTGAAAGGTAAAAGTGAACTATGGTTTGAATGGGACTATAACTCGAGATGGTTTGTATCGAGTTTTCCTAAATCACATACTTATTTGCTTATATGCTTTTATATGTTTCCTATGAATGTTTGAATGAGTCTTGATGATAATGAATGTGTTTTTATTGATATGTATTGCATTCATCTTGCGAGACTTGCTTCTTGATTTTGAAATGAACGGAAACGTTCGAATAGACGATTTGAGGAATTGTATATGTATGGCTTGGGTGGTTGTTTAGCCTAGCGTCTGATCTACATATATAATGGCTTCAAAGTCTAGAGAAGTGAGATAAGTAGCCCCACCTCGATCGGGAGAGTCGGTGGATTCGTTATGATATCTACTTCTCGGGATCCCAACCGATGAATGACGAAATGAACCTTGTTTTGAAAACATGCATTGTACTTACTTTTATATCATGATTTTGATATAGGTTGTTATGCATGTTTAGTTGCTTTTACTGAGAAATCTATTTCTCACCGGAGTTATCCGGCTATTGTTTTGTTGTATGTGTCATTGCAATAGGAGGGAGTGGAACCGGGCAAAGGCGTGCTTAACAAACAAGGGATGAGTTGAACATAGCGTGATGATCCGAGTTAGAAGTTGTATGAGCTGTCAAGATGTATATTTGAGCCTTGAACATAATCATGTTATAGTTATAGTATCAAGACTTGTTGATGATGATATTATGATCTTGTTATGGTATTTAGAACATGTGAGATGTTGTAAGTCCTTTGAAAACAATATGATGTATCTTGAACTTGAATTGTATATAGCTTCTTGTGTATCTTGATGCATCTTGGTTATGTTTTAAGGTCTTGGAGTGATCTAATTGTATTCCTTGTATAACATGATAGATGTTGCTATTGATTATACCATGTCTATACCTTGGTAGGAGATGATCTTGAATCAAAGGGATGCAGGAACTCAATTTTTGAACAGCAGCAGAGTACAGCCAAGTTTCTGGCCGATTGGCCTGCGCACGGGCGAGCTACTGCCCGCGCGATGCATGAACTCAATTTTTGAACAGCAGCAGAGTACAGCCAAGTTTCTGGCCGATTGGCCTGCGCACGGGCGAGCTACTGCTCGCGCGCGCGCGGGCCAAACCAGGGGGCCTCAGTCCCATTGGCTTGCGCGCGCGCGAGGGGTGATGCCCGCGCGTGCGCAGGACAATTTATTTTTAAAAAAAAAAAAAAAATTTATTCTTTTGTTTAGACATTGATTGTTGTCTATTATTGTTGATTAATGTTTATTGAGAGATTAGAACTCGGGTCGTCACAACCCATATGCTAGGATCTCATTACAAACATAAAAAATGCAATGGGTGTATCTATGTTTTAAAATCGGCGTGGAGTAAAAATCGCGAATTTATAGCGGCATTTTTGAGCAACCTTTAGTTTGGTTGCTAATATAAACAGTGATCAGGGATAATTTTGAAGGTAAGCCTCTTGTGAAAAGATTCATATGTATAACAAGTTGACTTAATCCATGTATGTAGAATGAAAATTAAAATAATAATTTTAATATAAAATTATTTTTATATGGGTGGGGTCTAACAAAATCAATTTGTGAAACAATCTCGTAAAAATTTTGCATATTTTTTAACCCGTCATTGACTTTTTTTATTTTCAGCAATCGAATTGGAACATAATATTTATTTATAACTAGCACCGAATTGCAGCGTTGCGTGCTTATATAATGCGTTTTTTGCATATATGCGTTACGTGCTTGTACGGTTTGTTTTTACATACACGTTTGTGTTAATTTATGCATAGTCCTTTTTTTTATTAAATAATTGTAGAAAATAAAAAAATATTAAATAATTGTAAAAAATAAAAAAACAAAGAGACCACATCAACGTACCAACTTGGTGTGGCTTAAGGGTGCAAACGAGTCAAGCTACTCGTGAGCAACTCGTGAGCAGCTCGGTCAAAACTCGACTCGAGTTCGGTTGACCAAGCTCGAGCTTTAGTATTAAATATATGTTTTCGAGCTACTCGATAATATATATTTAATATAAATATATATAATATAATGAATATAATATTATATATTATTTATTTATTCATATTTATTTATTTATACTTATATATATATATATATATATATATATATATATATATATTTTCGAACTCGAGCTCGAGTAACTAGAAATATGCACGAGTTGAGTTCGAGTATGAAATTAGTTACTCGATCGAGTTCGAGTTCGAGTAGATAAATACAAGTTGAGCTCGAGCTCGAGTAGTATGATACTTGACTCGGCTCGACTGATTTGCACCCCTAGTACCGTGACCTCACATTTAATATAATAGAAGAGATAATTTTAGAAAATAAAAAACATTAAACCATTGTAAATATTTTTTTAAAAAAAACATAGAGGCTAAACCAACGTACCATCTTGATGTGGTCTCACACTTAATATAATAGAAGAGATAATTGTAGAAAATAAAAAATATTAAATCATTGTAAAAAAAAAATTTAAAAAAACAAAAAGATTACACCAACGTACCAATTTGGTGTGAACTCAAACTTAACATGATAGAAGAGATATATAAAACAGGCATATATAGTCACAGATTAAATTAAAATGTGGTGAATATTAAGAGAAAGCCCATAAATACGATTTACGATCGGACGAGGATAAAATTTAATTTAATCTAATTAATTTAATGTTTTAAAAAAAAATTCAATTATTCATATATCAAATCGACGTATGATCAGAATTAAGTTAACTTTGTATGTTAATTAAATAATGTTAAAGACATGTCGATTCAATATCGTGTATATTGATATTTACATCAATTATAATAATTATAATTTTTTTTATATTACATGATTTCGTATTCAATATATCACAAATTTTGTATTGAATTTTTTGTGATTGAGATATAAGAACTGATCATATATACGTATAACATCACAATTGTTCGTACATCAGATTTATAATCGTAATGATGCGAAGATATTACGATTTACAAGTCTCTTATCACTTTCTGTAAATATAATTAACTTATCATATTATATTAATAAAACCACGAAAAAATATATAATTAAAAAAACAATCTGTATTATGATGGAGGATCGTCGAGAATTTGTTTTGTTTATAATTAGGTCTAATTATAAATCGGATATATGTCGGCTCAAACTTAATATATTGATTTTAGATGGTTGAATATTGATGACGATGTTTGTTTTCACAGGTTGATAGACACATAATATGTGGAAGGAAATAGTGCATGGAAATTCAGCTAAAAAATCTTAGCCACAAGTTAAACATTTTTATATTTGTCATATTAATATTAATTAATATCCCTTTCATTTTTATTTTAGGGTTACATTGGGTGGACCAAAGTTCAATGACTTAAAACCACAAGATTTTAGAATATAATCTTCATTTAGACACAAACCCAATTATACTCATCACTGAACGGAGACATAATTTTAATGAGAATAGGTGGATGAATATCAATTAATTAATGCTTTAAATATATAAACCGTGTTTAAAAAAACTGATATGAAAACGTATATTTTTAGGTTTGATTCAAACATTGATCTCGAAAATATCGATGGCTGGCGATAATTTATTTATTTATTTATTCATAGGCTATATTTTAGCTTTTTGAAAATTACAAATATTAGTATTAATTAAAAATAATAATTGTTGATTAATTAAACTTATTTAGTAGTTTGATTATATATTGTGTTATTCTTCCCCATGGATTTCTTCAATTATTTCTAAAATTTATGAATGAACATAAATTTCAATTCAAATCGAAATTCAAACAAATCATATACAGGTCCATTCTCTTTGTAATTGGAATGTGAAGTTTTACTTTTTAAAAGTAGATGACCGATTTCGAAACGAATTAAGATAAAGTCAACTTAATTAATAACCTTGACCTTCCACGAAATGCATTTAAAAAGCCATGTCTACATATATCCCATTATGGCACAAGAAAATTGCTAGGGTAAAATGAAAGTTACATATGTAAAGTTACGTACAAAATAAGTTTTGTGGAATAGAGTATTTGTAATTTTATCAAAATATATTAATGTTTGTAACATTAATCATATATCGCACATATATATAACATAATTCTTCATCACAATTTGCTTCCCCATGTCGCCTATATAATTAAGTTGAACACAAAGTTGCCATATTTGTTCAAGAAATAATTTCCCACGCACGTACAATTCATCGCTACTTTGGAGAGATAGAAATGAAGAAATTTGACGAGTTTCTTAGAGAAACAGAGCGATGCATCAAAAAATGTTTGTGGGCAAATCTAGTGTTGCTGCATAACTCCATTCTCGATTTAATCTTCTCTCTTATCCACATTCTCATGTTTAAAACCAACCCATTCTGGATCGAACTTTTCTACTTCCTCTCATCCTCTTCATTCGGTTTCTTGGCTTTAAAGTTGTCAAAACCTCGAAGCATCACCGCATCCAAACCCCAAAATCTCGATCTTTTCTTCACTTCTGTGTCCGCTGCTACAGTTTCAAGCATGTCAACGCTAGAAATGGAGGTTTTCTCAAATACCCAACTCATCTTTTTGACCATTTTAATGCTCTCTGGCGGTGAAGTTTTCGTTTCATCTCTCGAGCTTCATATGAAGAAAGCCAAGATTAACCGGAAAGGAATAATCCGCCATTACAACAGTACTACTACAGAATCTGATAATTCTAGCACTTCGAACCCGAACATGGATCAGTCTATAGTTGATAATCTTGAGCTAGGTTTTCCTAAATATAGACTAGAAAATTTTCAGGCAGAATCCATGGAGGTGAAATCCTTAAAAACTCTGTCTTACGTGATTTCTTTTTACATCATAGTAATCCATGCAGTGGGCATAGCTTCAATTGCGGTGTACTTCAACCTAATCCCATCTGCCAAGCAAGTGCTTGAACAAAAAGGCCTAAAGATCTCGACTTTCTCCTTTTTCACCATTGTTTCCACATTCTCAAACTGCGGATTCCTCCCCGACAACGAAAGCATGGTTATTTTCAAGAAGAACACTGGCCTGTCACTGCTCTTGATCCCTCACATGCTACTAGGGAACACACTATACGCCGCATGTCTCCGTTTCTCGGTTTTTTTATTGCGAAAAGCTACGAAAAAGGAAGAGTTCGAGTTTTTGTTGAGGAACTATGGAGAGCTGGGGTATGCACATTTTATGTCTGGGGTGGATTCTGTGTACTTGGCAATCAGTGTTTTAGGGTTGATAGCGATGCAGATGATTGTGTTTTGCAGTTTACAGTGGGATTCTGAGGTGGTTGGGGGCCTAAGTTTCTATGAGAAAATGGTGGGTTCTTTGTTTCAAGCGGTGAATTCAAGACATACTGGGCAATCTATGTTTGATCTCTCTGCAGTTTCTCCTGCCTTGTTGATGCTGTTTCTGGTAATGATGTAAGTTTACCTCGTAGAATTTTGGGTTTTACTTCGCCACTGTCACTCTTATTTCGACAATTATTAATTACAAAATAATATGAACAATCAAATTCGGTAATAAAACGGGCGACCTAAAATCTCACTTTTTACTTCATAATATTTTACATTTTTCTTAACAATTATAGTAAGTAATTAATCGCTATTTTTAATTTATTTCGTTTTTGGATCCGTGTTGTGTACTGCAGAGGCCAAATTCTTTTTATTGAGATGTGAAATATTTAATTCAAGTAAATCAAATTAAAGTTGGATTCTTATGTTCAAAATTCCATGCAGCTAGCTTATAGATGCTATGCTAGCATCTTAAGTGGAAGTTATTACATTTGTTACTTTTAGAAAATGCTTATTCTTCCACTTATCGGATTTTACGTTTAAAAATAATTTCATAGAAATAAGCATTTGGGTCGCATCTCGATTTAAAGTTTGTTGGAACAAGTACTTTAAAAATATTGTTAGTATTTCATAATTTAAAAAAAACTTTTTTTTTTTGACGGGATAATTTGAAAAAACTTATAAATGTGCATTTGGACAAGATTTTTGTAAAATATTTTTAAAAAATGCTTTTCAATTATAATTTTTAGAAAATAATTGAGATGCGTTTTATAAATATTTTTTGAATTGAAAACAATGATGGAGAACAAAAAAAATACTACTTTTAGATGTCAAATATTTTTATAAAATATTTTTCCAAACACATATTTACTTTTAAAAGAAATTTTTAAATATTTTACAAAAAAATTTAAAAAAACGCATATAAAAAAATATTTTATAAGTCCGTCCATACGAAGTCTTATATTATTTGATATTTTTTTTATTAACTTGGTTACATCAAGGGACATTTAACCAAGGAAATTAGTAGGAGTCATAGACATTCTCTCAAGTAAAATTACTTTTATATTTTACGAAACTTGATACATATAAGTTTTATTGGGAAAATTATTAAAATCATTAATATATGCATGTTAGCTTATTTTATGTGGCCATTTAATTAGTTAAAGTTTAGACACCACCGTGATGATGTGTTGTCTAACAAGTGATATCACATCAACAATGTTCAATGTCACACTCACACAACACTCCGATGAAATATATTAATAGCTAGGAGAAAAAAAAAAAAGGGCAGCAAACTTATCGCTCTGACTATTTAAATGACCGAAAATTTAAAATAGAGCAACTTATTAAATGACGAATTTGACTGTTTTCTCGTTTTTCATTTCCTCCATTTTCCCCAAATAAATACACAAAGCATTGACTTTTTAAACCTCTCGAATCCTTTTTCAATAATATATCGATATCATATATATTCCCAAAAAAAAAAAAAAAAGGGTTCAGTTTGATAGCTCAAACCAGAAATTGATATGTCAAAAGTCGGATTAGTTAATTGAAAATTCGGGAATATCTTTGACCAAGAGCGATATCGATCACAAGATAGAGACAGATACTTTATAAATAAGGATAAGGATATAAAAAAAATCGTTTAAAAATTTAATTTATAATATGATTTTTTTTATTATGCTCAATAAAACTATGATATATATAATTTTATGCAGGTACCTCCCACCATATGCAAGATTTGTACCAGTAGATAAAGCTCCTAAAAATGGAGGAAATACAAAAAGAAAAAGATTTAATCTTTTTTTGGAGCAAATAATGTTGTCTCCAGTCATTTATTTGGCCATATTTGCTTTCTTTATCTGCATCACAGAAAGAGAGAGGATGGGAAGGGATCCTCTCAACTTTAATGCATTCAACATCATCTTTGAAGTCACAAGGTAATTACGATTATATATGAACTGAAGAATAGATAAGAATTAATATTAATAACAAAACATCCTTAATTAGAAAAAAACCTTAATTACAGTTTCACGTTATATCAAATTAAATTCTGTTAAAATT
Source organism: Henckelia pumila (assembly GCF_033568475.1). Taxonomy (NCBI): domain Eukaryota; kingdom Viridiplantae; phylum Streptophyta; class Magnoliopsida; order Lamiales; family Gesneriaceae; genus Henckelia; species Henckelia pumila. Next base: position 85,106,157 of record NC_133120.1, read on the forward strand.
CTTTAGTTCCAGTGTTGACTTTGAATGGATTTTTATCGCCAAACGTGTAAATCTAATTTAGTAGGGACCAACATAAAGTCAGTTTATATAAAATAAACTAATACCGTAAATATCTTTCTCGAAAATTTTTTAAAATAATAAAATCGCAAGTTTGGGCATATATATAATATATAATTTTAGTTCTTTGACCGATACAGTGTGGTGTAGTTTGACGGAAAAATAACTCAAATTGACAAAAACTTAATTATACGTTATTAAAATTGAAATTTAATAACATTGATTTTCAAAATCGTAAAAAAAAAAACCAACATATAAGTGGAGTCAATTGAATTGTTTTTTTTTAAAATATGTTTTTTTACAACATTAAATTACTCGAAGATTTATTTGTTTGTTTATTTTTTTTTTACAGTGCCTATGGAAATGTGGGATATTCGGTTGGGTATAATTGTGAGAGGCAAATAAACCCCGATAGCAATTGTAAAAATGCATCTTACGGATTCGTAGGGAGATGGAGTAATGGAGGAAAACTGATCCTAATTGTCGTCATGTTCTTCGGAAGACTGAAGAAATTCAATAGAAAAGGTGGCGGAGCTTGGAAAATTTCATGACCCCACTGAAAAATAGATAAATCTTTGCGAGAAGTTTCATTAGTTTGGAGAAGCAACGGGTAACTCACTAAAATTATTGAATATAGCTAGTGTAAAATAATAGTACTACTGATGTCGTCAATACGATGTTCATTAAAAAAATGATAGACTTCACGTATATCGATAAAAATACGTAGGACAATGCTGTTAGAAAGAATCTCATGTGGCAAATTGTTATGGTTGCATAAAAAGCAGGAACGAATTACATATTTTTTTTGGTTTATAACAGTAACAATTGTATCTTCACATGATTGACTTAATTCAATCTTGAAACAACTATATTCTGATACGAGCTGAACCGGCATGAAATGAAACTCAAGGCAATTTACTAGGAACGACTTTAAATGAGCCAGATCAAAGCAAAGCATGAGAGAAGAAATATTCGTACTGCATAATATGGTTCAGAGGAATTTTAGCCTATCATGCTTTCACCTATTATTTCCTTTTATTTCATCATATCCAAGTACATTTACAAATTACGTACAATACTTAAGAATTGGAAACGAAATGCACTCGAAATTAGCTATTTGCAGGGTAGAGATTCGAAGGAGAAGGGTCATCTGCCGGTTAAAACTAAAACGAACATGAAGACTGACCTCAGGTTTGCGTTTACTCTTTTAATGTGAGCCGTGCATTTTGGACTTTAACGGAGAGCGTTAGCTTCTGGTCTTCCATGTCTTTAAAAAGCGCGAGTAGGATCTTACGATACACTTCAGACTTTTGATTTGCACAATCCAGTTCAGCCATCAGTTCTTGAATTTTTTTCTCCTCCTCTTCCTGCAAGATGTAAGCAAGGCAGGGATTGTGCAAACATTGGGTTAGGTAAGACTTAAACTGTGTAAAGTTAAAGTTTAGTAGAAACTAGAAATAAACCAGAGACAGAAACACCAAGCTAGAACTTCTACAGGAAACTGCATTCCAAGAGCAGGTAACTGATCGACTCTAGCTAGATTAGGTGGAACTGCAGGACAATAGGAACTGGTGTTGAAATGAAGAACAAGGAATTTTTTCTAAGGATAAGCAAGCTCTAGTGAAATATTTTGGATCTTCTGACCCTGGTAACACACCCAAAAGATGCAAGGCCATATATATATATGAGGATGAATTTAGTCACATATTGTACATGCGATAGAAAAATGTAGTCTAAAATATCGAACCTTGGATAAAGGTGCTGTAGATTGATTCTCAATGGTATGCATCTCCAGATTCCCTCCATCTGCCTCATCGGTGTCCTGCATGGCTCCGGAACTTTTACTCTTCACAGCTGCGACTCGTTTTGAAGCCTCTTGCAGAGCACTCATTGCCATGTTATAACTATGTATAGATTTTGCTCCTTCTTCTACATATTTCATAGCCTCTTGGCGCAAATTATTTCGTCGAGTAGTTACAGACTCTCGATCACAGTTGGGCAACATTGTCGAACTATCACTCGTGGATAAACCATCTGTCTTTGCATTTTTTGTCCAACGTTTCAGTACATAATCAGAAGGTAGGGTAAGAACATTTTTTGTTCTGAATACTGACAGTACATGCCTGCAAATGATACCAGAAAATTCAAACATTTGACAGGCACAGGTAGCTTTCATCTCAAATGCATTGAATCTAACCGTGTGAGCTTTGTGCTCTTCACCAAATTTGGCTACCCTATATGATGTCACTATAGTAGAGCCATCAATCATAGTAGCAGGATTAGCAAGAGTCTCCACCAATTCCTCTTGAAATTTAATGAATATCCTCCTGGTATAAAGATTAGCCGCCTGTTTTTCCATGGGGGACGGTGTCTTCAAAACTGGTGCAACATTAGAAGTATCAAAATCCTCTTTCAATTCCTTCTCTTGCCAACTTGAGATGGCCTTTTCATACTGTTTGATTAGCAGCTGTATAGTGTTAGTGGTATTATTCACAAACCCATCGAAGAACAAACTTGTGCCGCCGTTGTTCTCCCCTGGGGACAATTCCCCAAAAAACACCTCTCTCACATAAACAGGGATCCACTGATCACGAATCCTGTAAACAGACTGAAGCCATTCGTTATCCGTAAGGAAGTACCTGTCCAGGAGGGCCGCCCAACAGGACTCAAACTCCTCAACTGTGCTGGCTTCATTGATGCAGTTCTTGAACTCCACATCAAAAGTAGGATTTGTTTGATATACATGAGCTAACTTCTCCCGTGTCTGACTGAATAAGCTCCATCTACAAAACCGATGGCGTACCTCTGGAAGAACTTGTGCCACAGCCATCTGTACCAGCCGATCAGGGTCGGTAGTGACTGAAACAGGGCTGCGGCCAGACATTGCTTGCAGCCATGTTTGAAGGAGCCAGATAAATGTGTTTTCAGACTCATTCAGAAGCAACCCACATCCAAAGAGAACAGGTTGAGCATGATGATTTATGCCAGTGAAAGTGACAAAGGGCAACTTCAAGCGGTTAGCCCTGTATGATGTATCGATTATGACCGTGTCCCCGAAATTGGTATAATTTGCAAGGAAAGCTGCATCAGTCCAAAAAACATTTCCACTATCACCCTGAAATGCATAAAAAAAAGACGGATTTGCATCCTGCATTCTTTTCATATAATCAGACACATATCGAACCCCAGCACCCATATTTATCTGCTTGTTGATACTTTCATGCATTTTAATCTATACCAGAAGCACCTGCACCTAACAGACAATTCAAGTCATCAAAACGTTTCAAAATAAAGCATTCTTTCAGACTTTCAGTTCATTTGAATCTCAATTAAATTGTTTTGAAAATTCACATCATCTATTGGCAGTAGTCAGTAGATAAATACTTCGATCGGCTTTCAAAAATTAGATACCAACAAATTGTATCCATTAGAGATCAAAATAAGAATTAATCAGCAATGTCAGAAGAAATTCCGACTCGAGTCCACGGTTAGAACGAAACTAAAAGCTGCTTTAAGGCAAACACAAAAGAGTAATATAAATTTACTCGAGCCACCGTTCGAATGCAATTAACGGAAATCGAAAATTTATGAAGAACAAAGGAATCCATAAATAAGTGAAAGGTAGGTAGCTCACCGGAACTTTGAAGGAATCCAGCGACCGTGAATCGATCAGAGATGGAATACCGAGCGGCGGCGGCGTTCGCAGCAATTCTTAAACGAGGTTTGAATTTCACGAAATAAATGAAATCACATCCAATTTCGTCTCCTAAAGTAGTGCCACCAGGATCTCGAACATGATATATCTATCTACCGTCTACACGACTGCGGCTGAAATCATCACCATGGAAAAATTAGAGTTTCAGAATTCGACCGAGCTTGTTTTTTGCTGGAACTCGTATATTATACTTTAGAGTGTTTTTAGTCACGCAAGGATGGCAGTATGGCACCGCGCATCAAACCGCCCTGGGCCTAGAGTCTACACCCACCTAAGCGGGTTCACAGGTAGGGTGGGTTTCAGTTTTGGCCAAACCCGTATCGAATGCCATAATATATATATATGTATATATAAATTTAAAATATACATTATATATATAAATATAAAGTATATATGTAATATTAATAATATATAATTATATTTTTATACTAAATAATTAATATTTTATCTATAATTTAAGTGTATAATATTATTGGATTGAATTGAATTTATTTTATTTTATTATGATATGTTTAGTATAAAAATATATAATTATAATATTTTTTTGGTTAATTATTATTAATTAATTACAAGTTGATAAATTTTAAAATATTTTTTTGTCTTAAACATTATTAATATATACTTGAAATTAAATTTAATAATTTTTGTTAATTTTTAAACTTTTTAATTTAATAAATTTAAAAATATTTAATTTTTAGCGGGTCCAATCCGGGTTAGACCCAGATTGGACCCGTCGGGTTCGCGGGGCGGGGCGGGGCGGTTCCAGTCCAAAGGGAGGCTGGGCGAGTCCCGGGTTTAGCCAAACTCGTCCCAGACCCACCTCGTTGTCATCCCTACACGAAAGTCGAACAAGAAATATCACTTGTTTTTTTTAAAAAAAGTGTTTTTGTTAAAAACTTAAGCGTTTGGTTACAATAGAAGTTTTTTTTAAAAATATTTATTTAAGTTTAAATAATTACTTTTTAAAAGCTAAAAATTTTGACTTTTTGAATTTGGGACATGTTTTGCTTTAGTTTCTGGTAATCTATTTCTATTTCTATTGTAGAAATATTAATGATGACATTGATGGGCAAAATTTTTGCATTATCAAATTTTATTATTGCCCCAATTTTGTTCTTTAAAGTGTAACGTATGATGGCTATTTTGGACATTTACAAGGAAAAGAGAAGGGCAACAAAGGAAATTTGGAATCTAATTGAGATATTAAGTACCATTAATTATCTTAAATTCATTTTAAAAAGAATCAATAAGATGAAAATGTTATTATATATATATAAAGTATTGCTATCGTCTACTTTTTCTCAATAAATCTACCTTTTCCAATAAATTATTGTTGAATCCTTTAAGTGAATGTATAATTCTTATATTTAGTTATTATGATAATTTTTTGTTTCGAAAAATGTAGAGACATGATATAATTTAATAAGATTTATAAAAGTCTCTTTTGTTGATTATGATAATATAATATTAAGATACTAATAAATAAAAAATAATAATTTAAATAAAAATATAATAATTTTTAGTTTGAAATTATCATATTAAAACAAATAATGGGCTGCATGCAAATTGTAATATGTAATAATTTTTTCTTTCAAAAATTAATGTAGAAGCATGAGATAAATTAGGAAGGATAAAAAAAATCTTATTATTATGATAATATAATATTAAGATACTAATAAAGAAAAAACAAAAATAAAACAAAAGTAAGATAATTATTTTTGTTTGAAATTATCATATTAAATATGAGCTATATACAAATTGTAATAGTGTAACGAATGAAGAAATAAACATACTTTTTACACTATCGTAATAAACATAACTAAATGTTTTGTAAAAAAATTATCCATTTTAAAACTTCAATAAAATATGTGCTTAGATAATTTCTGGATAGAGAATCACCATAAATGTTATTATTAATGATTTTAATGTTTTAATATAATAAAACAAAAAATAAAATATTTCATCGCAAATCAAACTCAATTATTTATGTCATAAAAAAACATTAACAAATGATTTTGCTGAGATTTAGCGCATTTCATTATATATATTTTTACTATTAGTATTTTATTAAACTTTTTACTACTCATACTACTACTATTACTAATTATTAATTAATAATTAGGATGTAAGATTTATTATTATAAGTTTTATAACTAAAACATGATTTAAAAAAAATGGAGAGGTATTACTTATGAGTAATAATGAAACATTTATAACTAAAAAGTTATTGTAAGTTATCTGAATTATGTACTTTTGATGTTAATTTTTAATTGGTAAAAAAAAAGACAACAAAACACTAATTTAATATGATAAATTTAATGAGAATTAAAATAACAATTAAAACTCTTAATTAACATAAAATAATAATTAGTGACACTATCATTTATATATAATAATGATTAAGAAAAAAACTTTATTTAAGATGACTAAATTATTAAAATGATGCTAATATAAACTATTAATTAATATAAAATAATATATTTTAAATATATATATAAATTAATTACTAAAGATAATATTTCTTTGATATTTCCTCTTAATTAATTTATCTCCATATACTACATACAAGTGATATAAAAACAAGAAAATAGAGGGGCAAAATTTTTTTCATTGAAAATTTATCACTTCGTTTTCAAATTGTGCATCGCTAAAAAAACATGCATGGAAGATTATGAAAAATTGAGGTAAAAAATAACGATGAAAAATATATTAAAAATTTTAGTCAAATCTAAGAGTGATGTGATTGATTGCATCATGAGTAATGAATATTGATTTAATTTTTTTCATTTATATCCATTATTACCTCAAAATTAATTATTAATAAGCTATGTATTCTATCTAATTTAAAAATGCATACACAATATATCAACGTATTTTGATGACTGAAAACAATTAGAACAAGAAATGAATAATAATAATTTAATATATTAATTAACATAATTAAAGTTAGCATCTTAAAAGTTACTCATAATTTCTAATTAAATCTTTATTTTTAAGCCAAAATTTATTAAATTAATTTCTTATATTTGTAAAAAAATATTATAAATATTATATTCCTATCATTATGACAATCTTATTTCATATAAACTCTTCAATAAACACTAATAATTAAACCAAAGAGAATATTTAAGAGTAAAACAATTATATATTATATTTAACTCTATTAATTAGATTTTAAATTGCATTTGAATCTACATCATTGTTTTTATTATATATTGCATATGTTTTGATTATATAGTCATACCTTTTTAACACATATTAAAAAATCATCGGAAAATCAAATTAGATACAAACTTCATATTTTATCCCTGTCTAATTCATTAAAAAAATTATTGTATGTTTTTTTAACACGTAGTTAATATATTTTATATATTATTAAAAGAGTAGAAAAATATTGTTGTAGTATGAAAAAAAAATTGCTAAATATAATACATGTTTATATATTTGGGGCAAACAAAGAAAGAATTGTGACATATATAATTGAGACAGAAGTAGTAAGTATATAGTATAATATATGCGTAAATATATCATAAAACCAATATACCAATGTTCTCTAAAAATCAATTATCCAACTTAAATCGCAATAATAATTCAAATCAATTGACCAATTTATTACATACAAAACATGGTAAATAAATATATATGTAAAATCATTTTGATGAAAGATGATAACAATAATAATAATAAAAAAATAATAAAAATTTAATATGTTAATTAAGATAACATCTTAAAAGTTACTCGTAATTTCTAATTAAATAATTATTTTTAACCAAATTTTATTAAACTAATGAAATATATTTGTAAATAAATACGAATAAAATATTATATATCATAATATATTTTAACAATCTCATTTAAATAAGTCATTTAATGAACACTAAAAAACAGATAATAAACAAACCTTAGAAAAAATTTAGAAGTAGAACAATTACATATCATATTTAACTATACTACTTTTCAATGCCATTTTAATTTACAAAATATATTTTTATATAATATAATATGTTTGCAAATAAATCATAAAATCACACAATTTTCGATACGTGGCACGAAAAGAATTGGCAAAAAATTTGTAACTGAGGCTTGGTGGCATCTGAAATCTTATTGTATAAGTTGAGAAGGGAATTGAAGGTTCTAGTCCATGTAAAAAGAACTAGAACATTATGGATAAGACTTGAACATTCTAAGTTCATGTGTAATAACCTAAAATACCGTGAAAAATGTTGGGTCTAGCAGCTTTCGTGGCATTCTAGCAAGATGTGAAGACGTTGGAAAAAATTTAGCCTGTTCTACAACAAATGTAAATATGTAAGATAATCGAAAATACTCTATCGTGTAGAATAATGTGACATACACTAAAAAGATCTAGATGCTTAGGACTTGCAGAGCTGGTCCTTGTTGTCTGGAGGCCCTGAGCGAAACTATGAATTATGCCCTTATCTTGCAATCAATAATTTATCTTTCGCTCCGAGCATCGTTTATTCCAAAAGAAACTTTTCCATTATCCATTATAGAATATATATACACCTACAAAAAATATCCATTATATAATATATACACCTAAAAAAAATATATCGAAGCAACTCATTTAAAGTATTGTAATGAAACACACTTTTAGAGACAAAATCATCAATAATATCATCATATTCAATGCATTCCAAAATATTTTTTTCAATACATTAAATTGTCGGTCCATTTAATCTATCTTGAGTTATTGTCGTCCGCAAGTAAGATTTTATTAATTTTAGTTTTGAAAAACTTCTCTCGACAGACATAATAACACAGAGTCACATGCTTCCTGATTCCTAAAGGCGGCCATTTTTAAGAATTTGACCAAAGTATTATTTTGGAAAAAAAAATGCTTATCGAAGCAATGAAAGGATTAAGGACAACAACTACATACCTAGACCGATAGGCGCCAACGCTAAAGCGGTCTGAATTCTCTTCAGTCTTCAGTTTTCAAGACTTCACACACTGAGATTGTTGAGAGAAGCGTTGTAAGAGACTTAAGGTTTAGGGCTTATTTTTTAAGATTTGGGCCCTAATTTTTTACATATTTTTTGGGCCCTTGGCGAGAGTCTGATAGCCCTTCTCCAGTGCCGACTCTGAGGACTTGTGAGTTGTGTATATATAGAGATAGAGATGTAGGATGAAACAAAATTTAAATATGCAATGATGTCCAAAACAAAAAGAAATGTAAAATATATAAACACGTAATTATTGATACAAATTTTTTCCACGGATGGTTCGATGCTACCCATGGGGCACTACCCTATGGGTAGCTGTCATGCCTGATTGGCCCAAGGCATGTGGGGCCCACATCATTTGGGCCAATCAAGGTCTAACACGCTACACACAGGCTACATCAAATTTTCCCTTTTCCACATGAAAATCTTTTGTTAAAATAGAAGTTAACGGTGTGAATTATTCCAGAATCGAAATCGAATTGATTTATAAAAGAAGACATCAATCAACTTCAATCATTTCGCGGGATTCAACCAATTGTCTTTATTGTAGAATAGACCCCGGTTTTTCACACTTTAAGATTTTTCCTTCATGCTTAGTTTTTATAATTTCGTCAAAATTTGTCATGGCACAATAATTATTTTATATATATAAACAATGTTATTCCATGAAATTATCTATAGACGACCGAGTCTATATGGAATATATTTTCATTAAGCCAGAAAAGTTCATGGTTCTCTCAAGTACATTCTTTAATATATTTAGCCTATAATGCTCTTATTCAGTGGCAATTATATATGCAATGAGCATGGCTACTACTCAAGCTGCAGCAACACCAGCAATGAATTGCAATGCACCCGAGCAAGCCGAAGCAGAGCAATCTATGGGTTTCATCACCTCGGTATGACACTTCTCTTTCTGTTCATCGATTGATATTTGCTTGCAACGACACTCTGGGCTACAGAATGCCTTCTCCCCTCTGCGACAATATTACCAGCAAATAATGTCAAATAAAAAATTTCCATGGTATATATAATGGGATTGTGATATTTTCACATGTAGTCCAATTTCAAAACAACATCATTTGAGAGTAATATTTCCCGAGGAGCGTGACATAATACTGACGCAGGTAGAAATTGGTGATTCTAAGAAATGAGTTAACTTCCGCCATAAATCAGCCAGACCATATACGATCAAGACTTTTCTAGCAAGAGTAGAGATTATTGAGTTGAAGGAAGACAGACGTTTGGGAGACGGAATGATATAACTTCGGTGTGTTTGCAAAGAAAATCACCATTCTTAGAAAGCACTCAAAAGCATATAATCTATGCATTCCCTTCAGCAACAAATAAGGGTATTCCTCAATAACAAGCAAATCAGGAATGGCAAATTAATAGATTAGAACAAAGATGTCTAGTTTTCTAAACTAAGAAACCTACCAAATCAAATAAAACGTTAAAGCTATCTAACAAAATACGCATTTTGATAATAATTAGTCATTAAAGAATAAAACAAGGGGTGGCACGAGGCTGGTTTCTGGTCCAAATGCACAAGCCACGTGTCAAGATGGCGTGCCAATATAATAGAATGACAAGTTGTTTCCCTTATAAAAAAACTGACAAATGATGGATACTAAAGAGTTTCATGTTTATTTAGATATTTCAGTTGGCCAAAATTGTCACCTAGAAGTTCCAATGGCGAACTCAAAAAACCATACCTCATTTCCACTGGCTAATAAAGAAGGGTATACACCGTAACAGTACCGGTGCTTTTTCAAAAGTTGTTCTTGACAGCAAAAGACACTCACAGACAACCAAAATATCTAAAAAGATAATCTCCCAAGCATTAAGGTCAAGAAGGTCACATATTTGATCGATCATAGCAATCATCGGACCATTTGTCTGTGAATGGGATCATGAGTGATCAGTTAACTCCTATACCATGGTTTCCGGCCACTGAGAAACTTATAAAACTAAAGAATCACCTCAGTTTAACACACAAGAAATATCCTGATCATTACCGAAACTAGCAGGTTAGAACAAGTATTGTTATATTGGTAATAGTAGTAAATACATAACACAACAACATTCCATAATTGATCCTTGAAAAACATCGCAAAAATTAATTCCAAGAACCCCATTAACAAAGCCAGTGAGATTTTGGAATCGTGACACACCAGAAATAGCATCTAGTGCAGTAGATAAAAGATTAGTACTACTTAACCCAAAGAACACTGTTAACGAAAAACCATAGAGTAATTTGTAACTATCAGACAAAGATCAGCACAAGATTCAAGTGATAAAGAATTACATCTACCCACGGTCACCTTTCTGCTTCTGTTTACTTCCTTATCAACTTTTCCTTGATATTTCTCTTTGATATTTCTAGTAGTGATGCCAAAGGCTAAAAGCCTAAGAATGTAAAGCGCAAACTATTTGCCTAATTGGATACATTATACATAAAAATTTGCATAAGATTCCATAAAGATTCAAAACTTTAGCAACACTAAAATTTCAGCTCAGAAATCTCATCTGTTAAAGATCATCAGTGACAGTACCCAATAGAGAACATACAAAATCCAAATAAAACATAATCACATTCAACTCATTCTATAAACAATTACCCAAATTCAGACATCGGTAAATTCTGCATCAAAATTGTACCTGTACATAAAAATATCCAAGCCGTGAAGCAACTTCTTGCAAAGAAAGCAAGAAGTTAGAAAATCCGAGGTCCAAAAGGTGGCCATTTCACTTCCAAAACCGACTGAAGAATCAGAGACCACCCTAAAACCACCACCATTCCCATCAGCAGCAGAAACCCCGTGAAACCCATCATTATTTCCCACAGAATCAGCATAAAAATACTCCATTTTCCTTGTCAGATTCTCACCCACGTGAGATATCACACAAGTGTACTCCTCACACAACTCCATTTCCTCCACGCTAAGCTTCTCACTAACCTCGTTCTTTTTCAAGAAATTTTCATTTCCATGTACCGGGATTGGATATTTTAATGATTTTGGGGAGATTGCAAGAACCACAGTCCTAAAGATCGGATCTTCACTATCTTGCTGTTCGAGGGCTGCAAGAATACCAAGTCCCACGGCGCCGTTCGGCTCCTTAAAGTTCCTGGGAGATCTACAGGCATTGGTCTGTTTTGTGGAGCCGTGGTGTTCAGTGAAGTTTAGAAATGATAAATTTACAGAGACCCTCTTCTCTTTTTTCCATTCTATTTCAACCATTCTTCCAAACTGAATCACAAGCTCAAAAATGGGAGGAAACTTGTGATCTTTAGTGGGTTCTTTGTCTACACTCTGATGTATTTCTGGTACACACAGGGACTGTGGCAGTACCGACAAAACTTGAGTTTAGAGATATTTTCTTGGGATATTAAGGTGATTAAGCCCACTTACGGTTGTTATTAACGTGGGAGAGAGGGGGAGAGGGAAAGAAGAAGACCACCATCGATTAATCTTACACTTCTGCTTCTCTCTCCAAAAAAATTGCGCACTTTAAGGATGAATGGAGAGAATACAAGCAGCCTCGTTGATGTGTTGTGAAAGCTAAATCTAAATACTAATAGGAAGTTATCTCGTGTTTGTGATCTTATTTCTACTATTTCATTTGTTATCAGAAAATTAATAAATTGTTGGATGTCTTTTTTATTTTTTAGACTAAGATAATTGACATTTGACACACATCGGATAAATCATAGGCTAAAAAGTATCTTGTTGATCACTAGATAAATCGATTAAAGAGTATCTTGTTAATCATGCTAATCAGATAAATTTTATTGGATAAATTCAAAAAAGTGCCGACGAGACAAACTCATACCATTAGATAATCATTTATCCGCTTCATCAATTCGAACACGTTGGAGCTTGAATGTTTTTTTTTAAAAAATATAAATAAAACCAACATTAGATTAAACATAAGTCATAAAAAAATTACGTACAAAAGAGTTGATGAACAGATTACAAATCAATCAAATCATTGAATTAAAATTAAAATATTATCAATTATATATATTTCTTGTATTTATGCTTGTTAATTAATTATTGAAACCTGACAACTGACAACTGTAGTGTATCATTTTATACAAATTTAATCAATTAAATCAAATATATTATTATATATTCAATAATATTTATATCTATCTTCACAAATGTACTATTTAGAGAATCTTCAAGGGGCGAGAAAGCCCAGCAAGGAAGTGGGCTTCCTAGCCTTAATTGCTCTCCTCGCCCCTTTAAGGAAAGGGGTAGGGGTGTTTATTCGGGCGACTTGGATCGAACTGAACCGAAATTTTGGTTTTCCGAAAAGCCAAACCGAAAATCGAACAGAATTGGGCGGTTCGGTTCGGTTTTCAACCGAAATTATTTTGGTTTTTAGGTTCGGTTTTAAAAAAAAAATTGAAAATTTTTTTCTCTAAAAATCGGTTTTTTGAAAAAAAATAAAATAATTTTTTTTTAAAAAAACTAAATATTTTTAGTTATTCGAATAATTTTTTGGAAAAAATTAATGGTAAAATCAAATATTTGTGATTTAATACTTCGAAAAATATATTTGAAAATAACTGCACTTAGAACAAAAAAAATTGCTAACCTTTTTAATTCAATAATAATAATTTATGAATTTATAAAAATAATGTAATATATAATGCAAATATGTGTATATATAATATAATAAAATAACTTCATTAATTTTTAATTATTTCTATTTCAAAAATCAATATTTTTTAAAATCACTAAATCAATATATTTTTCAAGTTGAATACACAATTCAAGTATGTTTGAATAATTAGATAATTAATTAAACCAATTATGTTTTTTTTATAAAAAAGAACGAATGATGACTTTTGTTCTTTCAGTTTTTCAATAAAATTAATTTTATGGGCACACAATATTGGTGTACATATTAATTGATTGGTAAAAAAATTCAAATTCAAAAACAAATAAAAAAACAAAAAAATAAAGCAAAAAAAAAACGGTTTTTTGGTTCAGTTCGGTTAACCGCGAAAAAAAACCGAACCGAACCGAACCGAAAAAGCGAAAATCCAGAAATCCGTTTTCGGTTCGAACCGGATTTTCGGTTTCGGTTCTGATAGGGCGGTTATCCGAACCGTGAACACCCCTAGGAAGGGGCGAGGACATAGCACGAGAAGTTTCCTCGTGCGATGGTGCAGGCGGGGCCCGCGCGAAAACCCTCTCGCGGTGACCTGCATGCAATCTTGTTTTCTTTTATTATTATTATTTTATTATTTGTTTTTAAAACTTGAAATTGATCCAATGATCATATTAATCTAGACCGTTGGATCTTCAACGGATCAGATTAATCTGGCCCTTTAAATTATAAAAAATAATTTTAAAAATATAAAATTAATGATAAAAAAATTAATTTGATTTGGAAAATAATTTATTTTGTTGTTGGTAATTTTTTTTAATTATTTTAGTGTATTTATTAATTTTTTGTAATATTAAAATTTTAATTATGTGTAATTTTAATTTTTTTAATTATGTAAATTTATTTTGTGTTTAAATAAAAATATATTTAATAAAATAAAATTTTAATATTTCAACATTCTCTCTACAACATCATCTCACCCTCGCAGAACCAAACAATGAAGTTATCATCGCTGACATCATCATGCAATAAATTTATCAATTGCATCACACCAACTTCATCTCACCATTAAACATGCTCTTGTTTATTTAATCCCAATTAAACTGACTGGATGATGCTACATAGAGGAAAGATGTGCTTGTGACATGTCATAAAGCTATGTATAATGTAGGAAAAGCTAGAGGCTTACAAAACAAGAAACCTACTATTACATATACTGGATCATTTTTCGAGGGGGAATAGTGACACCAAAAACATACCGTGTCAATAAACTTAAACTAAAAAAAAAAAAAAACCCCATTTCTGTATTGATAAACTGAAATGTGGGAAATTTTATGTTGTCATTAAGACAATTCTGAAGAGTGCATTTAAAGAATGATTTTTTCCCTACATATTGAAAAAAGACGTAGACCTCATATAAATATATATTAATACATTAATAAATTAAATACACATCTTTAGAGACACTTTTAACAATAAAGTTAGAATATCATCTCGTCTTTCTGTTACAAAGTATGTTACATGTGCAACACTTGATTTAGCATTATTAAAGGAAGATAATGCTCACAGGGGTATAGACGAGTTGATAAGGTATAAGATGTCGTGAAAAAAAATTCCTCAGCGTTGCGGGTTCGATTTTCGTGTGAAATATATTTTCTGCTGAAATTAGGGGTGAGCATTCGATTAATTCGGTCAAAAATCGAACCGAAATCGAATTAACCGAATTTTTTTTGGGTTAACCGAACCGAACCGAACCGAATTTATATTCAAACCGATTTAACCGAACCAAATTAAAAACCAACCGAATTAACCGATTTTTTTTAAAAAAATTTAAAAACTTATAAAATTAATAATTTAAATATGATTTTTTTATCATTATAAAAATATATTTAACTTAAAAAAATTAAAATATGTATAATTAAGTAAAATATTAAATATAAACCCATTAAAATATGTTATAAATTATATATAAGGCATAATAAAAAAATTCAAAATTTAATTATTTATAATTCGGTTAACCGAATTAATCGAATTTTTTTTAAGAAAACCGAAAACCAAACCGAATTAACCGATTAACCAAAATTTTCTAACATAAAAACCGAATTTCTGAATTTTCGAATTGATTCTGTTCGGTCGGTTAATTCGGTTTAACCGAAATTTTGCTCACCCTGAGATGAAATATTGTGGAGGTATGCTCTGGGGGTTGACCATGTTGCTCGATCCCTTCCTCAGTTCTTTGCTGCTCGTGCACAATCCTCGATTTAACACTGCATGAGCCAATAAGTCTATACTCATGTGGGATGGGGCCCTTTCGAAATTAATCCTTTTAAAAGATTAAAGGAAGATAATTAATAAAGGAAAGATAATTAATTTGAGTATACATAAAAATAAGAGATGAAATACTTGTTTAAATGTAACAGGTGTATCGGATGATTTAGTGTGCCCCGGTTGATCTTTCAACGAAAATTTGGAGTTAAAAGAGCAACTAAAGGTGTCCATAGTAGGTAATAGATAATTGTTTGGTCAATAATTATAATTTCGATATTTTTTACTAACATCTTATCAGATGAAAAATGTTGCACGTGATTTGCCCAATACAACTCACACTAGATAAATTTAGTGTGTATTAGAGAGTAGCGTCATAAAAACTGCAGGTTTTATCGTCATTTTTTTTTTATATATATAAAAAAACAAAGTAAAAAGAATCCCGGTGAAATCATGAAAATATTGAAACATTCATATTCATGTTTAAAAGAATCACCCATTATCGGCGACAGCGTTGTAAACAAACCATGTGGTAGTCGTAGTCTAGTTGTTGTAATTCATCATAAAACACTAATTTTTTTAAATCAAGATTTAAAAAATAATGTAGGAAGAAATTGAAAACCATGATAATTAGAAACTAGTGTGGTGAGATACATGAATATGGTCTTTTAAAAAGCGTTGGGCATTTATTGAGCCACGGAATTAGCTGGTGGTCCAAAGGAATCACCATCATGCTCATGTCCTTTGTCACTAGAGTGGCAAACATTCAACACAAAAAAAAATGCACATAAAATTGACCTTAGGCACCTCTCTTATTTATGAATTATAAACTCAAATTAAAAGATTTATGTTCCTTGTTGCATGGTAAAGAATATATATATATCTATGCACTTAACCACTGGCGTAGCCAGCTTGTGGCGCAGCTGCCCACACTGGGCAAAAAAAATGTATATATATATATAGGTTATACGTATATACAGGTTATATATATATAAATAATTTTTAAATCCAAAAAACTAGCAAAATAATATAATTGTTTTGTCCTTTTATAATTTTTGATCTAAATTTTAGTTCTATTATTTGGGTACACGGTCTATAACTTTTTGTCCAATGTTTTCTTCTCACAAGTTTCGTACATTTTGATTAACAATAATTTCAACTCATATTACTTAATAGTTCATCGTTCATATTCTATACAAAATATATGATTTCACCAAATTTTAGGTTCAGTTTTTTTTCCTTCAAAGTTTTTCAATCATTCATTATATTTGTGTATGTATGTATATATATATATATATATATATATATATATATATATATATATATATATATACATATCGTGTTTTTTTGCAATCGAGACTGATGTTATGCTTATTTCTCGAAATGTAGATTTTATATTTTGGATCAGATTTTTTTAAATTGCGAATTTTGTACATGTTGTTCTTCATCTTTTTTACAATGTTTTCTCGACAATTAACAAGTGCTTATGACTGTTTGTAGCTTATGATCGAACTTTAAAATACATTATTTCTAGTCGTCGATTGACTGATATTTTTTTTATTAATTATAGTATATTATTGTCTATACTGAACCGAAAGTCTAGCTCCGCCCTTGCACTTAACAAGTATATATGACACACATGCAATGGATATGCATATTTAACAAGTAGCATTGTTATATATTCGTTCTGTGTGTAATATATAATATATGATATGTTTTTTTTTTTCAAATAGTTGATGTGGTTGTGATATCATGAAATAAAGTTTTCCATTACCTGTCGTGCACGCGTTTAATTTTTAGTGCCTCTCAATAAACTTGTGGCTCTTTACTCAAATAAATAAATGAATGAACTTGTTTGGTTCTAAATGGCTGGAGCCCATTTAAACTCGGTGTGTAAAAATATTACATTTGGAAATACAAGAGAAAAATTCTTAAAAGACGGTTGGGATTTTTCTTCCCTGATAAAAACATGTGGACTAGCTGATGTAGCTCATCTGACACCAATGTCCTAAGTATAGGGATTGTTCGATCTTATCCCATGGGTTTTACCCTATGGAATACGTATAGACATGTGATTGGCCAATTCATGTGGTCCCCACATTAGATATAGGATGAGATCTCAAGTTCGAGATCCAATTGTATCAAAACTCTCCTTCCTTAACTAAAAAAAATTGTGGGCTACAGAAATAATTAATTAAAAGTAATCATCTGAAACTAAACTATTATGAATCGGTATCAAGAGAAGTAATTTTATATTAAAAAAAATTTAAGCGTTGTTTCGTAAATCGTAGCATAATTTTGTTTCAATATTTTTTTTGAAAATCATTTTCTGTTCTTAATTTTATTTTGAATGACCAGATTTAAATTTATTAATGCAAAACAATTTGAGAAATGTTATTGTTTGTTTGCTCAACTCTTAAGGACCACTTTTCTTAAAAAAAATAATAAATAAATAAAAACACCTCTTAAGGACCACTGGATTAGCGAAGAGAGTCGTTTACGTGACTTATCTATCGGGTTGTTCAGCCGCCTTCTTTAATTTCAGTAATTATGTCATACTTGGTTTCAAAATATAAATTTAGCATAATTGGATATTTTTATTTTTATTTAGTACTATAATTATAATCATTACCATTTTACTATATTATTAAATTTGAGACACATACAATAACTAACTTTGTTGTCATGTCTATTTTAGACAATTGAAAATACTATTTTTCTCAAATTAAAAAAATATTATATTTTATTTAATAAAAATGTCATTAAAACCATTTTAGTACATTTGTATGTTATATTATCTCCATATTTTCAAGGGTGGACACATAAATTATGTTTTAGGGGCACAATCAAGAGTAGAGTCATGTATTGCTCCACTCCGGTGGTGACCAGGATGACATGATTTTTTCTCATATTTTTACATATTCAATTTAGTCCAATTTTTCAATAGTTTGGAGACCTATTTTAAAAATAAAAAATGCATGCTCAACCTATAAAAAAAATAGAAGGA